>NC_137624.1:1979149-1989149 GCF_963280865.1 Gymnoscopelus braueri | reverse complement strand
GCAACAAGTTCATAGCGCGGCACAGAGTGTCGCGCTATGAACTTGTAAATCTGCTATTTTTGAAAAAAAATGAAAATGTGTTCAAATCTTTGAATATATACAGTATATGTTTTTTTAAAGCAATTTTTTTTACTCAAATCTTCACTTTTGGGGGGGTCCCGGGAACAACATATTATGAGATGGGGTTCCGTGGCCAAATACATTTTGGGGTCCTTGACATGAAAAAAGTTTGATAGCCACTGCTATTATAACAACATAAGGACGTTAGGATTTAGAAGACCTTTTTAGAATCCCCTAGACGGAAAGATTTGCACACATTTTTCAAAAATAGCAAATCTACGAGCTTGTAGATCTTCTATTTTCGGAATAGCCCAGAGCTATTTCCCCAGAGCTTTATTTTAGTCTTTGAACTTTGGTGATAAAGACCGCATTGACTACCATCCTCCATACAGTATGCTTGTGAACACACGTTCACACACTCACACGTTTGTATTACTGTACTTGCGAGGACATCAACGTTTTACGACGCCGGTTTTGTGAACGTGGCTCGAACCAGGAACCTTCCGATTATTTCCTGAGCCACTCCCCAATAAAACAATGTTGAAGCTCTATTGTGATAGGTTGCTCTTAGATTATAGGTTCATTTGTGATTGTCTAAAATTTTTGGACCTTTGTTGTAATAAACATATTAAATCTAAAATTCTTTGTCCTTTAAGTTATTATGCTACGGCCTTTATACCCCTAGACCAGTGGTTTTCAACCAGTGGTCCGGGGACCACCAGTGGTCCTTGGGGGGGTACCAGGGGGTCCCCAGCAAAATTAGTTAACATAGCGTCAGAATCATTTTAACCACTTAGCTTTGGCTATTCAAAAATAGCAGATATACAAGCTCATAGCGCGGCACCGAGTGCCGCACTATGAGCTTTTAGATCTGCTATTTTTGAAAAATCTCGAAAATGTTTGCTTCTGGGGGTCCCTGGCACAAAACATTTTCAGATGGGGGTCCGTGGCCAAATTTATATCAACCCAGGGGTCCTTGAAATGAAAAAGGTTGAACACCACTGCCTTAGACTAAGGCCGTAACACAGGAGTCAGGAGTGATTTGTGACAGAAGGATACCAGCAAGAGTGCATGAGAGGGAAGATGTATAAGACGGTAGTGCAGAGACCATGCTGTATGGCTTGGAAACGGTGACACTCACGAAAAGACGGGAGGTGGAGCTGGAGGTGGCAGAATTGAGGATGTTACGATTCTCATTAGGAGTGACAAGGCCAATGTGAAAAGTGCCATTTCTACTGAGGCCTTTCACGGCAATCGGAAACTGCATTCATGATTTGAGGCGTTTTGTTCCAGAAATTTGTTTTTCGGCCTGGCGGAGACAAACAAGTTCAATGTTCTATAGCAGTGGTTTTCAACCTTTTTCATGCCAAGGACCCCTAAAATGATACACATTTGGCCACGGACCCCCATTTGGAAATATTTGGTGCCAGAGAAGCAAAGATATCAGTTAATTTTTGCTTTAAAAAATATTATTTTTCAAAGATATGCACACTTTTTCAAGGTTTTTCAAAAATAGCAGATCTACAAGCTCATAGTGTAGCACTCGGTGCCGCGCTATGAGCTTGTAGATCTGCTATTTTTGAATAGCCAAAGCTAAGTGGTTAAAATGATTGTGACGCTATGTTAACTAATTTCGCTGGGGACCCCCTGGTACCCCCCCAAGGACCACTGGTGGTCCCCGGACCACTGGTTGAGGACTGTTCTATAGGATCGTCTCATTATGGACAATGTAATACTGACATATTCTGATATATTCTTGTTTCAGCCATAACATGTGTCCCAGTGTTACACAGTAGAACTACAATGACATTGTGCATTGTACTTTATAGATAATATTAAAATATATTGTAATCTTTTTTTATATAAAAAATATTTTTAACAGGAGTTATTGTAATGCAGTTACTGTTATGGATGTCTGTATCATTACACAGTGAACTGTATGTAAGTCCTATATCATATACAACCACTACTACACACTACTGTATGTATGTCTATAATATACACAGTTTAGAGCACCGAAGTCTGACGTGATTTACACTTCCTAGGTTTGTCTACCCGGTTTGCGGTTTTCCACCCCCATTCTGAATCCCCATAGACGTATTTAATATCGCGTCAAATAAGAACTGTGTTCCAAAAATAAACAACCGGCGGTTTTACTCTTATGGATATGAAGCATCAACTGACGGTGAGAAAACGCTAACGTTACTTCCGCCGAATTAGTTAAATTTTTGCCAGAAACAGACTGTATCAAATATAAGTGACTGACTATCATAAACGATACAGAACCTCCTCCCTGACAATATAGCCGAGACAGTTTGTTTATTTTTGGACCAAAATTCTTATATGAGACGATTCTATGATGACCCAATGTTATTCTCCATAGCGAAATTACTTTACGAACCTGGGGATGAACGAGTGACATCAGGACTTCTGTACTCCATACTGCACATCTTGTCAACGTGTCTTATTGTTGGTGCAAAGCCGAGCAACAAGGGTGTCCATCACCCTTGCAATGCAGTAGACCCCTGGGAGCTGGACTGTGGAGGTGGAGCACCACCTACCATCAGCTTCCAGTACTTGCATTGAAACAGTGCCTGGGATTGAACCCAGAACCTTGTGATTCAAAGGCGAACGCTGTACTGACTTAGCTTCCCGGGCACACAACTGTTCAGCAATACAGATACATTGATAGATGGATGTATGGATCATCATTCAGTGGCAGGACTCGAGCTGATAACTTAACACAGAGAGAGAGAGAGAGAGAGAGAGAGAGAGAGAGAGAGAGAGAGAGAGAGAGAGAGAGAGAGAGAGAGAGAGAGAGGGGCGCCTAATAGTGGAGTTGTGTTCCTGTAGGACAAAGCATTTGCTCTGTAACTCACATGCCTTGTGTGTGTTGTGTGCGCAGTATGTGCATGTGTGTGTCTGTGTTTATGAACAAAGTGTCAGTCACATAGATTAAATGCATGTAATCAGTAAACTCATGTATGTGGTTCAACTGAAGCAGCATGACTAAAATTCTCCCAGTGCACAGACTGGAACTCATACAGGCTGCTGAAATGCAGAATTAATATGTTGTTATTGAATGAATGTTAATAAGCATAGTCCTAATGCCTGCTCAGCATCACAAAGATATATTATAATTCTCCCTCCTGTCAGAGGAGTCATTCATTCACACAGATAGTGTGTCTTTATCACAATATGCCCAAATATGGCCAGAGATGGGAAAAGTACTGACTTTCTGTACTCGAGTAGAAGTACAATTACTTGTGTAAAAAACTACTTTGGTAAAAGTAGAAGTACTCATTCAAATAATTACTTGAGTAAAAGTAAAAAAGTACAGGCTCTAAAATGTACTTTATGAGTAAAAGTAAAAGTATTTTTACCGGATGTTTCTGTGCAAAGCCAATTGTACCCCACGGCTATTAAACTTAAAAGATACCCACTAAACACACGTCTTAAATGCCCAGGATAAGTTTCCAAACTGTGATGTGAGGAATCATGTAAGTAGTCGACCCAACTGTGGTTCTCAACCTTTTTACACTGAGTACCACCTCAGAAAATATTTGCTTCTCCAAGTAGGCTACCACCATTATGACTGATGTTAAAATACAGTACAATATTCAATACAATACTCAGCTATACTACAGGATACAGATAGGTGGGCACTAGGGATATCTGGGCACCTCGATGTAAAATTGGCTATTTTGTCCAAAATGTTAAAACATTTAATTTTTGAAAATTAAAGTGAAGTATACATGATGTGAACATGCACGGTACATCATATCAGACTTAATTTATCCTTCAACTTCTAGTTTATGCCCCAAAATGACTGGATATACAGGTTTTGTAGCAACCTTAATTGTCGAATGTTTATGCATGTTCTAATCATATAGACTTTACTTTAGACCAGTGGTCTTCAACAGGGGGTCCGGGACCCTTAGGGGATATTCAGAGCTACTATAGGATGTTTTTTTTTTTACATTAACCACTTGAACCCTATAGCATCCCTATTATCAGGGGAACATTAGCCGAAAATAGCCGATCTACAACGCCTCACGCTGCAAGGCGTTGTGAGCTTGTAGATCGGCTATTTTCGGCAAAGAGGTTGGGGGGAAAAGGACCAAATCAAGTACTAAGTAGCCTATTGAAGGTGTTAAAGTGAAGTGGTTAAATGTCTGAAATAAATAAAAAACATTAATTTACACAACACTGATGACAGCCTAAACTATATGAAATCTATGAAAAAGTTTAATCTGCAACACAATTTTATACAATATCTAGTGGGGGTCCCTGCTTCATCTCTCTCTCAGCTAAAGGGGTCCCTGCTTCATCTCTCTCTCAGCTAAGGGGTCCCTGCTTCATCTCTCTCTCAGCTAAAGGGGTCCCTGCTTCATCTCTCTCTCAGCTAAGGGCTTCATCTCTCTCTCAGCTAAAGGGGTCCCTGCTTCATCTCTCTCTAAGCTAAGGGGTCCTTGACCTGAAAAAACGTTGAAGACCCCTGCTTTAGACCATCTCCCCCATTTTTTTTTTTTTTTTTTTACAGTCTGAACAAAATAGCCAATTTTACATCGAGGTGCCCACCTATCCTGTTACCAGATTACAGACAGACAGACAGAGCAAGAGATAACTACTGTACTTCATTCAAACGCAGCAAGTGCACGCAGGCACACACACACACACACACACACACACACACACACACACACACACACACACACACACATACACACACAGCTAATGACCGAAAAGTTGTTAAATCAAAGCTACAGTTTTAAGGACTTCTGTCTTTACACACACGAAGTAGGAGTAGCACTTTAGCCAGCATAACGAGATCATTAATAACCACTACTCACCTAATGCTTCGTAGTTTAAAAAAGAACACACTCCCAACGTGGAGAGTATACTGTGCATTGGTTAAGTCACAGGAGCATGGTTTCATATCGTACTTTGGCCCGAATCTCACGTTTTTAATCCACGTGAGAGTTGTTTACATTTCCTCTTGAGTTTACACTACAGACTAGCGTCATCTGGCAGCATTAACCATAGATATATATAAAGGCTAGATGACTCACCCGCGCTGCTGGCCAATGGAGTACGACGTTGCCACATGGCGGCCATCTTGCGACGGTCATTCATAACATTATGTCTATGGTGCATGTACTTTGAAATAACCATAGCGTGCTCAATTTTCATCCGATTTTCAAACGGTTTGGTGTGTTGTAAACACCAAAGATGTAGTTATGATACTGCATACTTAATGTTATATAAAAAAAAAAAACATGATTATTATTATAAGTATGCAGTATCATAACCGCGGTTGAGCTACGCTTGCGACGCCCTCTTGAGCCATCTAGCCTTTATATATATCTATGGCATTAACACACACAATTAACACACTTCCTCTAAAAACGAGCAGAAATGATTTCAAAATAAGAGCATCTTGTAATATATGTATATGATTAGTCAACACTAGTTTTATTTTTTAGTCTAGTTACAGGAAGTAGATACATTTGCAGTATGTGTCACACACCGGTGGCCAGAGCTAGTAACTGACGTAACGGCGACTGCATGCATCATGAGCGCTTCTTTTCGTCTGATCTGCCGGCTGTCGCGCAACATTAATATTTAGCATTAAAACTAAAGTAACGAGCCTGTTTTGAAAATTTACTCAGTAGAAAGTACAGATACTTGTGTTAAAATGTAACGGATAAAAGTAAAAAGTAGTCCGAAAAATAAGTACTCAGTAAAGTACAGATACTCGAAAAAAGTACTTTGTTACAGTAACGAAGTACTTGTACTTCGTTACTTCCCATCTCTGTGGATTACTGATGTCATACTACTGACACATTTCAGATCATAGATTTAGATAAAATAGCCATTCAGGTTGAGTAACATCATTAGCTATTCCATATAATGATGACATCACGCAATGATATCACAACATCATTATTACATCAGATATAATTATCCTTTTAAATGTCGTTATTGTATTATCCGACACAACACCATTCAGCAACTTCTGGAAATATATTGGCTTACCTTCTAACAACCTCTTCTGTAAATTTGTTGCACTGATTCACAAAGTGGTGCTGGTGTGTGAAATGTTTCGCTGGACGATACATCTGAAAGGAGGACATAAGATTTCCTACCAAGCTGCTGTGGTAGTCGGACACAAGCTGTACTCTTTTGGAGGATACAGTAACAAGAAGATCAATGATCAGATTGAAGTCCACATCTTCCACACACTGTCTTTACGCTGGAGGAAGTTGCCCCCATGGGCAAATGGAAGAGGAGAACATCACCTTGAGGTTCCCTGCGTGCGCTGGGGCCACACAGCTGTTCTGGTAGAAGATATTGTCTACATCTGGGGGGGATATCATAACCGTAAGAGTCTTTATTCCTTTGATGCTGACAACCACAGATGGTCCAAACCCAATATTGCCGGTACTGTTCCAAAGCCGATGCGACACCACTCAGCCTGTGTCTTGAGGAAGGCAATGTATATTTATGGAGGAAACACCCAGCTAACTGGACGCACCAATGACATCTACAAGTTGGAAACCACCACAATGGTCTGGTCTTTAATTAACACCAGAGGCACACCACCACCTGTTTCATCAAGTCATTCTGCCACCATCATCGGGACAAAGATGTTTGTATTTGGGGGCTGGGGGGGCCAGGAGGACGTCTACAACAACATCACAGTGTTTGACACAGAGACCAACTGCTGGCTGAGCACACCTTCTGCACAGCTTCTTCCAGAACGACGTCGTGGTCATTCAGCCTTTGCCTACAATGGAGAGCTGTACATATTTGGTGGGAAAAAACGGAAACAGCACTTCAATGATCTGTGGAAATTCAATCCACAGACCTGCTCATGGAAGACGGTTGAGCCCAAAGGGAAAGCCCTGTGTCAAAAAGAAATCTCGTCTTGGATGGGTTGTTGCATGGTGGGAGATCGTATCATCCTCTTTGGAGGATGCGTCACACCTGATGACCTCTGTATATCTTAGATTTAAGTCCTAATCTGAAGATGTTATGCAAGCTAGCAGTTATTCAGTACGGTGTGGAGCAGTCTGAACTCCCACATGACATCAGGTGGGAACTGGCTGTCATGACTGCCAACAATAACTGAAAACAACATAGCCCTATAAAAAGAGAAAACAACTGTGATCCCAGTATAAATAAATAAACAACTAAACAACTAAACAACTAAACAAATAAATAAATAAATAAACTAGAAAAAGTGCTCCTCGGAGCACAGGTCTCCGCCAGGTCAGGTAGGTAATTGTGGGCCAGCAATGTTCGGAATTCGCCAGTCAGGATGGAATATGAAAAATCGACGGATCCGTCTTGATTACTTGACTAGTAATATGAAAAAAAAATGTGCACACTATATTAGGGCAATGTTAAAAGGGTGGCATTTGTTCCAATCCTCAATGTAGTGCAAATATGCGTGCAAAGTTTCACCGCAATCGGATGCTGCGTTCATAATTTGCGGCATTTAGTTCAAAACAGGCCACTCTTGCAAACTTTAGATGTCAATCTTAGCCAATCAGGATGGAATATGAAAAATTAAAGAGAGCCGTCTTGATCACATGACTATAGAGAGCATGTGTACCGATTTGGTGGCGCTATAAAAAGCAGATGTGAAAAATGCAGGGCAAATATTTTCCTTTGGCCTCTAGGGAGTGTCCATACAAAGTTTTACACACATCGGGGCAGTTATAGGTAAAAACGCAAATGGCCGAAAATGTTCAAGTTGTGTTTCTTCCTTGGCCTAGTGGGAATGTGCGTGCACAATTTCACAGAAATCGCACGCTGTGTTCATGATTTGAGGCATTTTGTTGAAAATGGAGCAGTCCTGCAAACTTTGGAAGCCAATCTTAGCCAATCAGGATGGAATATGAAAAATCTGGAAGACTTGTTTCGTTTAATGACTATAGAGATACTGTTTACCGATTTGCGTGATGTTTGGACAAAATCTGTATAGGAGTACTGTCAAAAAATGTGTTTTGCAAAAAACGGCCTCCTGGTGGCGCTATGACAGGCCCATTTGAGACATTTGGGGCAGAGGTTCTTTTCTGGTATCCAGGGAGTGTGTGTGCACAGTTTCGCTTCGATCAAGCCAAAGGTGCCGGAGATTAGCTGTTCACAGACGGACACACACACACAGACAAACACACGGACGGACGAACAGGGTGCAAAACATGTGGCTCTATCCATGGTACTGAATCAACGCGGTGCTGTCCATGTTCATGAATCACTCAGTAAACTTGATATTACTTAGGCTATACTGCATATTCTGGGGAGAACATTTCCCTATTGTGAGCTTGTAGATCGGCTATCTGTGAGGCGAAGAGATTTGGTGTATAGGGGGAAAGAAAACGAGTACAGAGCCAAGTCCAGTTTACTAAGTCTTGAGGATGTGGTTAAATGACAGGAAAAGCAACAATAGTCATGCTGAACCAGTGGAGGAAAAAGTACTAACATTTTTAACTTAAGTAAAAGTACCAATACTGCAATATAGAAATACTCTGTTGCAAGTAAAAAGTCCAGAATAAAAAATTTAGTAAAAGTACACAAGTATTGGCATCAAAATGTACTCAATGAACTTAATGAATTGTCCTTGTATGAACTCGTTCCAATGCTATGCAACAAAAATGTGAAATACCCTACCAAAAGGAGTAAAGGAGTGTAAAACCCTACTCACTTTCAAAACAGCCCTAAAAAAAACACCTTCGGGAGGCTGCAATTCCAAACTGGCCCCTGTCAAACTGTTAACCTAACCCCTTTTTTTTGTTTATATATTATTATTGTAATGTTTTTTTTTTTGTGGTGTTTTTTTGTATCGTCGATACATTAATTGTACTGCCTCTAAGATAAAAAATAAAAAACTTTTATAAAAAATAAATAAAAAAATATGTTGCCTACCTCTCTACTCACTGCAGTGGTGTAAAGTAACTAAGTACATTTACTCAAGTACTGTACTTAAGAACAATTTTGAGGTACTTTCACTTTACTGGAGTATTTCAAATATTGTACTTTTACTCCAGTACAATTATTTGAAAACTTTAGTTACTAGTTAGTTTTCAGATATAAATCATTAAAACATACATTAACCACTTTAGCCCTATTTTATACATAGGCTATTTGAAAATAGCCGATCTACAAGCTTACAAAGTCGCGATGCGACGCGTTGTCAGCTTGTAGATCGGCTATTTTCAAATATTTTTGTACTTTTATTTTTGGTACTTTAAGCACATTTTGATACCAAAACTTTTGTACTTTTACTCAAGTAAATGTTTAATTCTGGACTTTTTAATTCTGGACTACATTGCAGTATTGATACTTTTACTTAAGTAAAAAAAATTGAGTACTTTTTCCACCACTGACTCACTGCTGCATCATTGTGCCTTAACGCCTGGCAAGGCGCTGTCCATGGTCCTGAATCACTCAGCAAACGTATTATTACTTACAATATATTCTGGGGGGAACAATAGCCACAACAATAAACGATCTACAACAGTGATTTTCAACCTTTCTCATGCCAAGGACCCCTGATACACATTTGGCTGCGGACCCCCATCTCAAAATGTTCTGTGCCAGGGACCCCCAGAAGAGAAGATTTGTGTTTAAAAAAATTCAATATTCTACAAAATTCTTCAAACACTTTAAGATTTTACAAGCACTTTACAGATCTACAAGCTTGCAGCGCAGCACGCACTGCAAGCTTGTATATCTGCTATTTTTGAAAAGCCAACGTATACAATATGGATAAAGGTGTGCACATTAACACCTTTTGCTGGGGACCCCTGGAACCCCCTCAAGGACCACTGGTGGTCCCCGGACCACTGGTTCAGAACCACTGCTCTACAAGCTCACAGGCCTGGCCAAGGCGCTGTCCACGGTCCTGAATCACTCTTCATTCTCTGCCTCA
>NC_137624.1:1944149-1974149 GCF_963280865.1 Gymnoscopelus braueri | reverse complement strand
CAACAATGGCAAGTTAATTGTACTTCAAAATGCAATCTTAGCATATTCACAGAATTACCTTCCGTTATTAATGTGCTATATTTGATGATATCTTATTTATGAGACAAGTTCACCACCCATTTACAAAGAGAATTATTAAGCCTGATTCATACTCTGATTCATTGCCAATCTACGGTACAAGCTCACAATATAAATCAGGCATACCTGATGGCTATGTCTGTTGGTCAATTTCCAACACATTCTCACGGCCTGTCCATTTCTCTGTTTCAGTAACATCTAACCGAGTGGCTCTCAAACGTTTTCATGTAAAAGACCCCCAAATTAAAAAAGAAAAAACCTTATGCACAAAATCACAACATGCTTTCCTCCACTTTCAAATGGGCATTCCTATTCTGGTCATTATATTGTCAAAAAAAGTCAAAAATATGCACAAAAAAAACAAACATTTTCAAAAAGTGAGCAAACTTTAGCAGATCTACAAGCTCACCGTGCGTTGTGAGCTTGTAGAGTGTCTATGTTAGCTATTTTTCGTATGAGAAGTATACAGTATATTTTTTGTGCGTTTATAATCGTGACTGCTCTCTCTCTCACTCTCTAAAAGTAAAAGATACAGCCCTACTGCTGACATTGCAGCATGCTGGTGCCTGGAATTTTGTCATTTTAGGGTCGTGGCCACATGGCCTTTGGTGTTGTAACTTTTTTGAGGGCACAAAGGCCAAATGCCCGGGCAGGAAGGCCATGTAAATAATCAATTGAGTCACTGGAGTCTTTTGAAGATGGGCATGTGGAGTAAGGGGGAGTTAAGAATTCACAATCTCAACGAATAAGGCCACTGTGACCTCGGGGCAGAAGGCCAAACTCAGAGGCAATGAGTGCCCAGTCACAAACCATTATTTACACAATTTAACCTTTGTATGCTGTAATATAGGCCACAATCCTTTATTATAGCAGGGGGCAGCGGTCAGGGGCAGCGGTGGCCTGAAGCAGTGGGTCCAGGTACCCATATGGTTTCTTGAGGGGGTTCCAAATGCCCCCTTACGGGTGTATTAACTCTGAGAGTGTACAAATGGAACCGAATGGACCCTTACGGTTCCATTTGTACACTCTCAGAGTTATGGGGGTTCTTGAAATTAAAAGGTTTGAGAACGGCTGGCCTAAACGTTAGTGTAGCGTGTTTGTTACCGCAAGGTTCCCGGTTCGATTCCCCGGAACGGCAGGAGAAATCTGGGTGGGGAAATGAATGGTCACCACTCACACCTCCCCTGAACACCGCTGAAGTGCCCATGAGCAAGGCACTGTACCCTCGACTGAGCTGCTCAGTGGCCAAGACTGTGGTTGTACTAGTCAACTCCCAGGTGTGCGTGTGCGTGTGCGTGCGCATGTGTGTGTGTGTAGGGCGTTGCTGAAAATGAGCATCTGTGCTCAGCAACTTTCCCTGGTGGGTAGATAAAGGACTGCAATTTGCCCGCCCGTATTCACGAGCGGCCACTGATTCTCGAGTCCGGCAACATTAACTTGTCTGCGCATTTGTCGTTCCTGTGTAGCAGATACAATTCACACACACACATTTTGTCATGGGCTGCGCACACTCCACGCTTGCACACTTTTTGGTGTCACGTGCGATTGCGTTTGGTCATGTGTGTGTATATTGGAAGGCTATATCCGTACCGTTCTGTAGCACCCACCACAATTAATAGTCAATCTCCCTTCAGTAATTATAACACAAAAACTACACTGGCCCCATACTGTAAGACTGACTTAGTTGCATGTCGGTGTCATGCATTGAAAGTGGCAGATCTAATAAGCACACAACATTTGCTTGTTTTGGTGCACGACACTGGCGTGCAACTAAATATAAAGTAAGCTTTCATGTTACATTGCTAGGTGCTGTTCTGAGAGTTTACAACAGCATCCAACTGCTCTAAAGCAGATAGGATTGCTGTAAAGCAGATAGGATTACTGTAAAGCAGATAGGATTGCTGTAAAGCACATGGGACTGCTCTAAAGTAATAGAGTTATAATATATATAGAAAACGGACGGCCCCGCCCCCACCTATTCATTTAAATCAAAGTTGTTGCTCACCAGTACATGAAGCACCCTCTTCATACAACGTTGGAGCCAATAGAGAAGAGCGCACTAGCGTTCCAGACGTTAGAAGCATGTGCAGTAGCGTTCTAAATGTGGAAGTCTTGCAAGACCAGATTTGGCCAACAGGCTTCATTAATCCTCTGCAGTCCTGGGGACTTATATAAGGCAGACAGGATTGCTGTAAAGCAGATAGGACTGCTGTAAAGCAGATATGATTGCTGTAAAGCACATAGGACTGCTGTAAAGCAGATAGGATTGCTGTGAAAAAGATAGGATTTCTGTAAAGCAGATAGGACTGCTGTAAAGCAGATAGGATTGCTGTAAAGCAGATAGGACTGCTGTAAAGCAGATAGGATTGCTGTAAAGCACATAAGACTGCTGTAAAGCAGATAGGATTGCTGTAAAGCATGTAGGACTGCTGTAAAGCAGAGATGACTTCTGTAAAGCAGTGCTGTAAACATAGAGGTATAATATAACTAGACGGCGGATTGCCCCACCCCCAGCTATTCATTTCAATGAAAGTGCACAGTGGCGTTTTGAAGCACCCGGAAGCCTGGCGGAAGTAGAATTATTGAGACGTTTTTGAGACGTTTCGAGCGAGTTATGAGCATGCGCACTAGGGTCCTGTTTGCGTCCTACGGCAGCCCGTGTGTTGAGCTATGAACGCGAGATATTTATTAAATACACTCGAGATGCATATTTATCTGTAAATGCATATGTATTTATGTACAATATGTTTACATATTTGTATTATATTATATAATTTATATTTAGTATGTTTTGGTCGTGCATGTATTTCTCTCCGCCTGCAGTCCCAGCTTTGGCCACAGGGGTGGCGGCTTCAATGTTTCCTAGCAACTCTGGGGGCCTGGCTGTAAAGCACAAACTGCTGTAAAGCAGAAAGGGCTGCTGTAAGGCAGATAGGATTGCTGTAAAGCAGGTAGGACTGTTGTAAAGCAGATAGGACCACTGTAAACCAGTGAGGACTGCTGTAAACCAACGAAGCGCCCCTTCTTCTGTGTCCACAGGCTGCTCTTCTCCATCCCACCACCAGAGGGCGATCTGAAAGGCTCCATCCAGCCACTAGAGGGAACACATCATGTTGGAGCAGAAACATGACTTCCCGGCCTTCTGAACACTGACTGCTCAAACTGTCGTACACATAAACCTGCAACTGACTAGGAGGCCACAGACGACAACAAAAAACACATTGTAGCTTCATGTTTTACCTGACTTATCTCGCTATAGCAGTGGTTCTCAAACTAGTTGGGCTTCAGTAACCTAACAAACCCTTTCCCTGATTTCTGACTACAACATTTTGCTTCGAAAACTGCAAGAGAAAACCACTGCTAGCATATGATATGAATGAATGATACTTTTGAAGGATATAGAGAACGAGTTGCAATTAGTGCCTCCTGAGCAGATTGATTTTAAGAATGCTATGCAAGAGTGCAGACTAGCCAACACCAACTAGCTCAGATACATTTTAATCTGTGGTCAAGTTTTTGATTTAATTTGATTTAACACTTTACAGATCAGCAGGCTCACACACAGTTTGCCAATGTTTTATCATTAAACGTAACCGTAACATATTTCCTTTTTAAATGTGCCACTTTCTCCCACGTACCCCAGTTTGAGAAACCACTGCGCCATAACGACAAATGCCAGTTCACATCTGTTGGACTTGGTAAAGTACGGGCTCTGCTGAGTTGAATTGTAAACAAACAAAAATCTGCGTCGACATGGAGGAAACCTACGACAACAGGGCCTCCCTGGTCAGAGGGGCCAAGGACATCGCCAAGGACATCGCCAAAGAAGCCAAACGCCAAGTCAGCATAAAGGCCAACAGGGCCGCCAACCATGCCTCTGACGAGTACTCGACTCAACGGCACTACGGACAATTCCAGAACGAGGAAGATGGTGAACACCGCGTTCAGAACCAGCCTGACGAAGAGGAGGGGGCCTCCAGTGACAATACAGGTATGACTATACTGTTAATTAGGCCTGAACTCGATTATTCGATTTTTTTTCTCATTATTCGACAGAGAGATTGGCCTAATTTGTTATATTAATTTCTAATAGTTTGCCAAAAATAGGATATACATCATGATTTATTGGGAGAAATCAAGCAAGTATAAGTTAAATCAGACATTAAGCACTCCTACAGCCCAAATGGAATGTTCCTCTATTGCATAACATCTTTTTTGCATGATTCGGCTGAGAGATTGGCAGTCGATTCAGACTGATTCGACTGGCAATCTCAGTCGAATCATGACAAAAAATAATTATATATATATATATATATATATATATATATATATATATATATATATATATATATATATATATATATATATATAATTATTATTTTATTTTTTTGGGGGGGGTGTTGCATTAGTCGATTATTAATCGACCATAGGCAACATTTGGCCAATCAGATTCGACTATAGAAATCCTTAGTCGGGGACAGGCCTAGTGTTAATCATCATCAATGTAATAATAATAATAATAATAATAATAATAATAATAATAATAATAATAATAATAATAATAACTAGAAAATGTGCTCCTCGGAGCACAAGTCTCCGCCAGCAGACCCGTGCTGTGTCATATTGTCAGCATTTATGGCTAGTCTTCGTCTTTTGTCATTTAGCGATTCTTTGTCTCTGATTAATTTCATTCTTTCTCTATGTTTCTTAGCTCTGTTTAATTTAATTCCTTCTCTCTGTTTCTTAGCTTTGGCCTTCTGCGCCTTTGCGTCTTCATCAGGTTTCAGATGCTCATTTGCTGCTTCTTTAGTTTGCATAATGGGAGTTAGTTACATTGTGTGATCTCAGCCTCCTATTTATATATTTATGTTACATATTGTGATGTCACGTAAAACTGACCAATGTTAGGTGTTCTCAGAGGAACACACACACGCACGGACGGGTGATTTGTACTGCAAGGTACTGTTGGTAGAATGTGCGTGGTTTTTGGTGTTCTGCAGGGGCGACTGAATATGTAGTGTTTGCATCTAAAGAATGTTCTTCTTGAAGCAATGTGTCATATGGGAGTCGTCGTAATTGACTGGTTTGTTCAAATACTTGTCTGTCTTCTTCATCTTCATTGTCTTGAACAGTTTCAGCAGTTGATTGGTGTGTTTGATCTATGTCAGTTTTCTCTAGTGCTACATAATGTATTTGATCAAGGTGGTCAATTGTTATAGTATTAAGACTTCGGCCTTGTTGTGGGATCAATTCAACTCTATAGTCCTCTTCTGTGTTACTGTTGTAGATGAGTATGCTTTCTTAGCTTTGGCCTTCTGCGCCTTTGCTTGACCAATGTTAGGTGTTCTCAGAGGGACACACACACGCACGGACGGGTGATTTGGACTGGAAGGTACTGTTCCAATCAAGACTGATTGATCCTGTCTTACCTCAAAAAACGTAAACGGCTTTTTGAAGTGACACACCTATTTATAGGATTTTATTTCGTCATGCGTCCCTCTAGCCAATCAAAGGCATTGGTGTCAACATATTGACACGTGTCACGTGGAGCTTGACCAATGTTAGCTTGGCTAGGGGCCATGCTCACACACGGCGGGACGAAGCGAAAACATACTCTCCACCTACGGCGGAGACAATAATAATAATGATTATAATTATAATTATATTATAATTAAAACTATAATTATAATTATAATTATAATTATAATTATAATAATAATAATAATAATAATAATAATAATAATAATAATAATAATTATTATTATTATTATTATTATTATTATTATTATTATTATTATTATACATAATAGACATAAGGTGCTACTGCACCTTATATATAACCTCATGTACATATTACTGTTACTGCATCTTATTTCTAACCTCATGAACATACCTGTGACGGCACCTTATGTCTAACCTCAAGCACATAACAGTTACTTTTTGCACCTTATTTCTAACCTCATGTACACACCTGCTACTTATTTATGCCAGAGGCTGTGCATATATGTAAACATCTTCTTCACGGCTCTAAAGCTTGCGATGTGACCATTACGTTGATTGTGATTTCCAGAGGGCCACGACGACGAAGACGAGATCTACGAGGGGGAGTACCAGGGCGTTCCGGCGCCATACGCTGATGGAAAGCCAGCGGAGGGCCAGGTCATCATCAGTGTTTCTATTCCTCACTGACAATGTAGGTCGCCAAAGGCAGCACAGCAGTTAAAAGCTACAGGTACAGAGTAAAAAGGAAGTACTGCTAAGATAGGTGTCGCTATAATGCGGGAGTCAAAAAGAAGAATCAACATCACAAAAACACCATTGACGACGAACGATAGTATACAACAGTACAATATACAGTGTCCCACACTATGCAGAAACACATACACACAATCACAGTGCCATTACACAGTGGTGGAAAAAGTACTCAAATTATTTGCTTAAGTAAAAGTACCAATACTGCAATATAGAAATACTCTGTTACAAGTAAAAGTCCAGAATTAAAAAATCTACTTCAGTAAAAGTACAAAAGTATTGGCATCAAAATGTACCAAAAGTAAAAGTACAAAAATATTTGAAAATAGCAGATCTACAAGCTCACAACGCGTCACGATACGACGCGTTGTGAGCTTGTAGATCGGCTATTTTCAAATAGCCTACTATTTTCAAATAGCCTAGGTATAAAATAGCGCTAAAGTGGTTAATGTATGTTTCATAATATAATAATTTATATCTGAAAAGTAACTAGTAACTAAAGTTTTCAAATAATTGTAGTGGAGTAAAAGCACAATATTTGCCTCTGAGATGTAGTGGAGTAGAAGTAAAAGAATTGGAAATACTCAAGTAAAGTACAAATACCTCAACATTGTGCTTAAGTACAGTACTTAAGTAAATTTACTTAGTTACTTTCCACCACTGCCATTACAGTATCCCGCACCATTCAGAACTATCTATCTATCTATCTTTCTATCTATCTATCTATCTATCTATCTATCTATCTATCTATCTATCTATCTATCTATCTATCTATCTATCTATCTATCTATCTATCTATCTATCTATCTATCTATCTATATCTATCCATCTATCTATCTATCTATCTATCTATCTATCTATCTATCTATCTATCTATCCACCTATCTATCCATCTATCCATCTCTCTATCTCTCTATCTCTCTATCTCTCTATCTCTCTATCTCTCTATCTCTCTATCTATCTATCTAGGTGGCGTTGGGACGCCCAGTCTCAGACAGCCTTAAGGGACAAAAGGAGCTGGAGAATGAGCGTCTGGCCGACGAGGAGGAACTGGCCCAGCAGTACGAGTTAATAATGCAGGAGTGTGGTCACGGAAGGTCAGTGCTTTTACATCTACTCCACTACATCTCAGAGGCACATATTGTGCTTTTACTCCACTACAATGATATGAAAACTTTAGTTTCTAGTTACTTTGTAGATTTTGATTATTATTACAAAACATGCATTAACCTCTTCAGCCCTATACACTTTTCGGCCATTTGAAAATAGCCGATCTCCAAGCTCACAATGTGTTGTGATGTGACGCATTGTGAGCTTGTAGATCTGCTTTTTTCAAAAGATTTGTATACATTTGAAAATTTGTGAAATGGGGACATTCTGCATAATGAGTAGTTTCTACTTTTACTAGTACATTTCGATGCCAAAACGTTTGTACTTTTACTAAAGTCAATTCTGAATACCAGACTTTTACTTGTAACGGGAGTATTTCTATATCGCAGTATTGATACTTTTACTTAAAGGGCAAGACCACTTTGGTAGAGGTCTGGGTTGTGTAGTTACCTTGCCATGATGTAACTCCAAAGGTGGACAAGAAATCCAAAATAATTGCTCCAATGATTAGAAATTGATCATTCAAAATATGCTCCTCATTGACTTACATTGAATGGTGAAACCACTCTCAAAGTCACTCTTTTCACGAACGCAAACTAAGAACATTAGTACACAATATAGAACATCACAAAACCCAGTACAGTTTCTTTTTTTAAAACAGTACTTCAAATAGTCAAATCAACAGGAAGTTGACATTTGTATTAAAAAAATAAACACTACTGGGTTTGGTGATGATCTATTCTATTGTCTCAACAAGCTTTGTTTCTGTTTGTTTTCGAGCTAAAAGAGTTACTTTGAGAGCTGTTTCACCATACAATGTAAGTCAACGTGGAGCATATTTTGAATCATCAATTTCTAATCAATGGAGCAATATTTTTTTTATTTCTTATCCACCTTTGGAGTTACATCATGCCAAGGTAACTACACAACCCAAACCTCTACCAAAGTGGTCTTGCCCTTTAAGTAAGAAATGTGAGTACTTTTTCCACCACTGCTTGGTAACTTTCATCCACTATGGCAGGTTCCAGTGGCAGCTGTTCTTCGTTCTTGGCCTGGCGTTGATGTCAGACGGAGTGGAGGTGTTCGTGGTGGGCTTTGTGCTGCCCAGTGCAGAGACCGACATGTGTGTCCCCAGCTCTGGCGCTGGATGGCTAGGTAAGCTACTCATACATGTGTGGATCCGACCAGTGGTGTAAAGTAACTAAGTACATTTACTCAAGTACTGTACTTAAGTACAATTCTGAGGTACTTTTAGTACTTTAGTACATTTTGATACCAATACTTTTGTACTTAAAAAAAAATTCTGGACTTTTACTTTTAACAGAGTACTTCTACATTGCAGTATTGATACTTTTACTTAAGTAAAACATTTGAGTACTTTTTCCGCCACTGGATCCGACCAACGTCAAGGTACCTACTACCGAGGTAGATGTCTGAGACTGTGTATAATTGGAGCCATTTGGATCACTCTCATCGTTGTCGTTCGACGGGAGATATTAACCAGGGAAGGGTTTCTCAGAGTGGGTGCCGTGCAGTGTTGATTTTGACAGCAAATGTTGATTTAGTTTTAGTCATAGTCTTTAAAATTCCATTTAGTTTCAGTCATATTTTAGTCATCTGAAATGTTTTAGTTTTTGTCTATTTTAGTCGACTAAATATCATAAGATTATAGTACAGTATATACTAAAATGTATTTTGGCAGGCCTTGATGGCGTCGTAATGGCTGATTTTGCACTTGGTTGCATGGTGAAAATAGCCGATCCACAAGCGTATGCGACGTGTTGTGAGCTTGTAGATCTGCTATTTTCAGAGCGCAACACCCGAGCGCAACCAAACATAAAATGGCTTGTCTTTTAGTTGACGAAATAGTCTTAGTTTTAATCATTTATAGCTTAGTTTTATTTAGTTTTTATTTAGCTTTCGTCAGTGAAAAAAGGTAGTCGACGAAAAAAAATCGTCAGAGTTTTAGTCGACGAAATCAACACTGGTGCCGTGGCACCCTAGGGTGCTGTGAGTCCGGGGGGTGCCACCGAATATATATATTATTGGATGTATATTTATTATTTAAACTTCAGTTTAACCACCTCTATACTTAGTAGAACAGACCTGAATTGTACTGTACTTGGTTTCTTCTCTTTTTCAATCCACCCCAAATCTCTTCACCAAAAATAGCCGATCTAATAGCTCACAACGTGTTGCGATAATCAAAAGATGCTTAAAACTCTTAAAATTATTATTATTTTTAACCACTTGCACCACAGCATCCCTATTCTGGGAAGGAGCGTTCGCCCAAAATAGGCTATTTTTGGCAAAGAGATTTGGTGTAGAGTGAAAAAGAGTGTGCTCTTTAAAGGTCCATTTTACTAAGTATAGAGAGTTTACGAAGTGGTACCGGATATGCAGCTCAGCAAAAGCCAATTGATCCCAGTGTATGGCTGAGGACAATGTCACGGTCATTTTTAAATCTCTGCGATACGATTATTGTGCGTGTTTCTTTTTTTATCCCGGTAAGCGATAATAACGATAACCGTCCCAACAGAAAAGACACTCGTATAGAGCCCTGGGGGACTCCGGTCAACCATAATAGGTTTTAAGTGGTCAAAACAAACCCTGTCGATTCCTCCTTCCTCGCCTCTCTCGAAGAAGGGGCTAAGGCAACAGGAAACAAGCGAATGGAGGATGCGAGGAATCAAAGTATTGAGTATTGGGATGCGGCTACTGTGTTGCCATGGTTACAGTCATTGTGTTGGGAAGCCATGGGTTGTGTTGTCATGGTTACCAGGTGTCATGCACTGCATGAGTGGGAGGTGTTTTCAGCAAGGGAGCTCTCTCCCACGCCTGAGAGAAATGTTTGTGTGTGTGTGTGTGTGCGTGTGCGTGTGCGTGTGCGTGTGCGTGTGCGTGTGCGTGTGCGTGTGCGCGTGCGTGTGCGTGTGCATGCACTGCTACAGCAGAATCATCCTGATCTCTATGTAAGAGAGAGAGAGAGAACGACAGAGAGAGAACGACAGAGAGAGAGAGAGAGAGAGAGAACGACAGACAGAGAGAGAAAGAGAGGCAGACTGACAGAGACAGTGAACGACAGAGAGAGAGAGAGAGAGAGAGAGAGAGAGACAGACAGACAGACAGACAGACAGACAGACAGACAGACAGACAGACAGACAGACAGACAGACAGACAGACAGACAGACAGACAGACAGACAGACAGACAGACAGACAGACAGAGAGAGGCAGACTGACAGAGTCAGTGAACTACAGAGAGAGAGAGAGAGAGAGAGAGAGAGAGAGAGAGAGAGAGAGAGAGAGAGGATGAAAGAGAAAAAGAGACAGAAGGTCTATATGGGTATCTCAGCCCGCTACATATACAGAATGAGTCCGTCCATAACGCTTTAGGCTGAAATCCTACCTAGAGAGAAGAGAACAGGTGGTTGACGTAAATGGAACCCTGTCCTCATCCCTCCCAGTGAACTTTGGGGTCCCCCAGGGAAGCATTCTAGGGCCGTTACTGTTGTTAATATGCCTTAACGACGTGAAATCAGCATGTAACTGCAATATGTTCCTGTTCGCAGAGGACTCGGCACTCATGTCTCTGCGCTCATGTCTCGGACAGGGACAAATTGCAGGTCAAAAGAGTCCTCAGTCCTTTCCGATAACAAGCTGTCATTACACCTGTGTTCATATGATGTTTTGCATAGTAGTGTATATGTCACAGTCACAGGTAGATTGGCATTCCAGGTAGATTGGAAGTGGAGCGCTTGTTTTTAGGCTCGGGACGGGGCTGCGATGCGAGGAGAACGACAACATGAATATACATACATACTGGCTTCAGTGGCGCACTTCGATAATCATTGGACTCCCCATCCACTATCACTGGGAGTCTGGGTTTGACTCCCGCTCGGGACATTACTTTTTCAAACAACCGCGGACTCTTTTTTTTCGCCGATAAAGTATAGTTATGGACCATGACGGAGGCGCTCCGACTAAGGAGACCTTGAGGCCAAGGAGTCGCGCCCGAGCGCCTCCAGGCGCGAGTGCCCGCGACGACCGGCCGATGGTCTCCTAGTCGACTAAGCGCCGTCCGAGTTATGTACCGATAGGCACAGAATAGTAAATGATGTTGTGGGGACTGCGTTTGCCCCGCTATGGTTTGCCCCAACTGCCACTCACTGCACTAACATAGCCCGCCAGCCCCGCCTCCGCAGTCTCGCCCCCTTGTTCGCGGGTGTGTGCGCGCGCGCGTGCATGTGCGCGTATGCGTGTGTGCGTGCTCGTTTGTGTGCGTGTGCATGCGTGCGTGTGTGGTGTGGGACTCATGTGTGGCTTGCATTGCCCTCTGGCGTTGGTTCTACAGAATTGCCTGGGGGGCGGACGGGCGGTGAAAACAAGCGCTTATTTTCCATTCTACCTGGAATGCCAATCTACCTGTAACATATATTTGTCTCAGTCTGTCATTAAATGTTTCGATGAATTGAGTACAAAGGAACAAACAAGCCATAGGCTTTCTTGGGTTTAAAATCCTCTTAGCTGACCTTGTATTGAACTGTACTTTCCTCTGCTTTTTTTTGGGCAAACTGCTAATAAAGTCAATCAATCAATCAAACATAGATAGATATGGATGGATGGATGGATGGATGGATGGATGGATGGATGGATGGATGGATGGATGGATGGATAGATGGATAGATGGATAGATGGATAGATGGATAGATAGATAGATAGATAGATAGATAGATAGATAGATAGATAGATAGTAGGGGTGTAACGATACGTTTTAACAACGATTCACGATACTTGGTGGTCGATACGATACATGAACGATACAGGTTAATTTAGAACGATATAGATACGTTTCGATTCAGTGATTTAGTCGATACGATACATGAACGATACAGGACAGGTTCATTTAGAACGATACAATTCGATTCAATGATTTAAAATCGATATAGTAACTATTTATTTACCCAAAAATGCTGTTTGAAAAATAAATACCTGGATACTGGATATAAACCCCTCTTTCTCTTTTTTTCTTCTTAAAAGTACTTAGTATTGATAAAATTGATTATTTGCATTGCAAAACGATTCGACACGATACAAAGTCAAACGATACGATATTTTGCTGTTTGCATATCGATATAGTAGATCGTTGAAAATTCAAAACGATTTTTCGATGCAGTTACTATATTGTTACACCTCTAATAGATAGATAGATAGATACTGTAGATAGATAGATAGATCCCACCACTCCCACCCCCTCCACATGGAGACTGGAGAGGCAAGTTGGCGATAGGAAGGACTTATTCCTCTACCCCGGGATGAGGCTGGAGGGGCTTTGTCAGTCATGAGAATAATGTATGACGAGGCATGCAAAGGGCAACGTTAACTGACTTAGTAGCATTAGACGGTGTGTGACTACTAAACATCCAATCTGTTGTCACCTGTAACGTTCTAACGTTACCTGTGGTCTAACACATGGTCTTAACCCATTTTGGGCGGGAACCCCTATTTGTAACTATACCTTTCAGGACGGGAACCCCTTTTGGGGTTCTTGTTGCTATGTACAGTATATAGCAACATACATTTGTTTGTTTTTCAGAACTTTTTCAGAAAACCTATATTTAAGGCGTTTTTAGAATTGGACTCAGGTCTAAATGGGTTAATTAAACCCTACACATGGTGTTAATTAAACCCTACAAATAGTGTGTATTAAACCCTGCAGAAGGTGTGTATTAAATCCTGCAGAAGGTGAGTATTAAACCCTGCAGCATTTGGTTTCAGTGCAGTTAAACTGGGCTTAACGCTTCGCTGACTCACACACATTTCCTGACAGCACTTAAAATGCTTCTTTCGCTGTTTTTTACCACAACACCATTTGTCTTTATAAGAGCTTTTCCTGAGGGTATAGTTGGTATAAAAAAAGAAGAAAAAAAAAGAGACTAGTTTCTTCACAGAATAAGCTGTGAGGATGTTCTTGTAATGAATACGGTCAAAGCGTTTTGTGCTGAAGTGTCATTAACTCAATACTGTGATAGATTATAGCCTCTTCTGGAGCATGAGGTGAACTCATTAAAATGGTCAGGACAGTGGCATTACGTTTAACTCTCACCTCTACACTGACCCGACTGACTCACCTGCCAGTGACGGAGCCCGCACCGGGAGGACGTAGAACTTCCGTCCGGCTCCTCCCGCTCAGCATTCCCCACTCACAGGCTCCGCCCCCAGCCCGTAGGAGTACATACAGTGACAAAGATCACCGTCCCCACCCAGCTTCCGTCACACACAAAAGCTTGGCCAAACCGGATGCACCGCAATGGATTCAAACCCCTAGACTGGTGGTTGAACAGGTGCTTTACCCCTGAGCCACCCAAGCGACCAAGCACTAGAGTGACCACGCGTCCCGAAATTCGCGGGACAGTCCCGAGATTGGACCCTCTGTCCCGCGTCCCGCACAAGCAGAGCAATGTCCCGAAAGTCCCAAAAAAAAAATTACATAATTTTTTTTGATAATAAATCGGTAAAGTCAGGCAAAAATAAGAATTAAATAACATAATCCTAATCTTAACCCTAAAACCGAAATAAAGAAACCAAAAACTGGAAAAAAAACTAACCCAATCCGCCGAGAACCGCAAAAAAAAAAAATCTGTCCCTCAATGGGCCTGTTTGAAGGTGGTCACCCTAAGTACTTCCAGGGCACGGTCACACATGTACTTCATACACATCAGAAGTGCTTTGAAGCATGTGAAGTCTAATGCGTGTGAACTGCCGGATTTAATATTAAATAAATCAAATTATACGTAATGTAAACGCTAAATGGTGAGCTACTCGCATAAGCCCCCCTAGGGTTTCTTACCTCACCGGCACAACAACTAATACTGTCAACTTTCCCATGGAAAGAACTATCATGTTATGCTTATGTATATAGAAACTGTGCAAATCAAATAAATCAACATTTATTGGTGAACCTTGACTGGGCATCGACCAATAGGAAAGAAGAATTGCGTGTAGGATGCAAGCGTGTGGACAAGCCGACACCAACTCTAGTCTCCTGGATCGTGGGCCTCACTCCCTCGTATCCAGTGTTAGGTTCTTGAGCTCTGTAGTGTTGTTAGCTCCACTGTTGTTAGCTCACACTGCAGTGTGTCTGCGTACTGTAGGTGGTGGTGCACCTCATTCTGGCTAGGCGGTGTGTATACGCAGTGTGTATACGTTTGGTGGTGCACCGCCTAATGGCTCCGCTGTCATGCCACAGTGTATCTACAACGTAGTTGATGCACCTGCTACTGGCTCCGCTGTCACGCTGCAGTGTGTTATAGGTGGGGCACCTCTATCCCCTCCTAGCTGTGCCCTGGGTTGGCTCCCTCCAGCCATTTGGCTTGTAGTTTTCTTTCAGGGAGCCAGCACAACATAAGTCAAACGATCTACACACCAGACATTCATGTCCACAACCCAAAGACAACATGAGAAATAGGTGTGTACGAAGCAGTGGTGTAAAGTAAGTACATTTACTCAAGTACTGAAGTACAGTAATAAATAAAAACATTTTTACTTAAGTAAAGTACAATTTTGAGGTATTTGTACTTGACTTGAGTATTTCCAATTTGCAGTACTTTTACTTCTACTCCACTACATCTCAGAGGCAAATATTGTACTTTAACTCCACTACAATTATTTGAAAACTTTGAAGATTATTACAAAACATACCTTAACCACTTCAGCCCGATATACATTTCGGCCATTTGAAAATAGCCGATCTACAAGCTCACAATGCGTCGCGATGCGACGCATTGTGAGCTTGTAGATCTGCCATTTTCAAAAGATATTTATACATTTTGAAAACTTGAAATGGGACATTCTGCATAATGAGTACTTTTACTTTTGATACTTTAAGTACATTTCGATGCCAATACTTTTGTACTTTTACCCAAGTACATTTTGAATTCTAGACTTTTACTTGTAACAGAGTATTTATATATTGCAGTATTGATACTTTTAATTTGAGTACTTTTCCACCACTGTTCTGAAGTCTGGGATTGCGTTGGCCATGTGATGCGTAGCGTGAGCGGTTCCTTCATCTTCAGTTGGAGGTCCGCAGTGTTGAAGCTTTGTGCTTATCTCTCTGCACCTGTATAGGAATAAAGCTTCTATGCATTGCATATAGCTGAGTGTTCAGAGGTTGTCAACTGTAATGAATCACCATGCAGCTCTGAGCCTGTTGTCTGTGGAGGCTTGATAAGGCTCTCTACTGCCACCCTATCTGTTCCTGCATCACACACAACACTCTGAAAAGAAAAAGGCTGCCTTCGCTCTATGCTCGTCACTGTAAAACCCTCACTGTTCTTTTAACTCAGAGAGTACCAATGTAACCAAATGGACCCTCTCAGGTCTTGGTTGCATTTGTACATTCTTGGAGTGGCAAATGCTAACAGTGAGGATTTTACTGTGTACCGTATGTTCCCGGGGACAGGAAGAGAGATGACCACATTTCCTGTGTGGACAGTGAGGGACAATATCTGAATTCTACAATAAATGTAGAATGTTTAGTTATAAAATACACATATAGCATGAACCCTGACACAATGTAGTAATGGCTACTCAATTTGTCAATCTGTCACTAACTGTCTCACACTATTCAATATGAAAACACAAATGTACTGTATTCCAGATAGTCTTCACAGCATCTTGAATTTTGAACAGACTCTCTCTTCGTCTCCTTTGTTTGTTTGTTTGTCTCTCTCTCTTTCTCTGTCTCTGTCTCTGTCTCTGTCTCTGTCTCTGTCTCTGTCTCTGTCTCTGTCTCTCTCTCTGTGTGTGTGTGTGTGTGTGTGTGTGTGTGTGTGTGTGTGTGTGTGTGTGTGTGTGTGCGTGTGTGTGTGTGCGTGTGCGTGTGCGTGTGTGTGTCTCTCTCTCTCTCTCTCTCTCTCTCTCTCTCTCTCTCTACAGGAAGCATAGTGTACTTGGGGATGATGGTGGGAGCGTTCTTTTGGGGTGGTCTGTCAGACAAGGTGGGCAGGAAGACGGTGCTGCTCATCTCTCTGTCCTTCAACGCGTTCTTTGCCTTCCTGTCGGCGTTCGTTCAAGACTACAGCATGTTCCTGTTCTGTCGCATGGTCTCTGGGTTCGGGTGAGTTCCCTTCAATTTATTAATTTTAATTGTTTCCTTAAATCTCCTCAAAATATTGGTGTTGCGTTGTCCCGGTGGTCCCATTAACCACCTGACATCGTTCCAAAAAAATCAGACCAGTCGTTCAGTTAGTAGACTACAAGACACTTCATCCCAACACATTCCCAAATGGAAACTAGGAGGTGGTGGTGGTCCGTGGCCGGGGCTCAGGGTACCCCGGGCCGGGCAGGGGCTCGGAGGCTTACGGCCACAAAAAAAGATTTTTTTCCCCCTGACCTTGAAGATCTGCGATTTTTGGCTAAAAACGGCAATAGCGGCCGAACGATGGGTCGCAGCGGGACGGAGGGCTTGTTGGATCCGCACTGGCGAGGGGCACAAGCGGGTGCCCGGCCCGAGTCTGTCGGTCGCTCCCCGGGCAAACTGCGGCCTTTTCTAGCAACATAGTACTGTGTTGATAATCTACTGGTTCCGTGTCAACTTGTGACTTGTCACTCGTAGCCAGTGAGCGCTCACACACACTGACAGACTTCATTATACAGGAGAGCTGGAAATAACGGCATCACCCGCTTCTCATACTGTAGTACGCAACATTAAGTGCACAACAGCAAGTCGCAACAATATTCCAAATCTTATCAAGCAAGATAGCATAGCATCCCATAGCATAGCAGCAGATGGCATAGGGACAATCAATGAAAACTCATTGGGCCATAATTCTGACCTTTGGTGTCTTCAATGACGTATGAATCCATAATCGAGAGGAACTTGAAGGGCGGTCTGTTTTGTTGTGGAGTTTGATGATGTCAACAATGCATTCTGTATTTGAGTTAATATCAGGCACCTGCTGATGGTCCTCCAATCTGTTTTTTTTTTCAAAAACGTTGCAATAGACATTGTGAGGTTAACATTAGGCTACTCTCAGAGAGGCTTCTCCTTTGTGTTTAAGCATAAACAAAGACGCGAGTTTCCGGGCGAAGAAAACCAAATCTGCCGCATTCTAGAAACACCAAAAGACAACAAACGCCACACACATGATTTAGCACAATTAATTTGTATTGGTTGAGTAAACAATTAACAGGTTGTTAACAGGTCTCCAATCAGTAAGAAATTGACACCCAATGCTCAATTTCGCAACTTAGTATGAAAATGAATGCGGAGATTGCGGTACGCATTATGATATGTTATTCTAGTTGTTGTAATGAAGCTACTGTTACATTAACATTTTATTTTATAAAAGTAGATTTATTAAAAACCTGCCATTTGTTTGGGTGGGCCCAGGCCTACGCAGGCCCACCCGTAGCTACGCCCCTGCCCTCATTTGGTTCCATTTGTACACTCCCAGAGTTATGGAGGTCTTGAAATTAAAAAAGCTTGACAAACCACTGATCTACGCATAAATAAAAAATCCATGAATAGTGCAGCTACAAGTTAGTAAAATAACAGGTACAGTAGAGCATAAAACAGTAGTGCGACATCAACTGAAGCATTCAAAATACAAAATGATGTATTGATGACTGTAAATGACATATCATCATGTGATACGTGGTATCGGAATGTCATAAACTGACAAACTCGCCGATACCGACACCAGCATTTTAGGCAGTATCGGCAGCTGCAGATGCAAGCTCATCTAACTCTCGCCCACTCCCAACCTCTCTCTCCTCCCCCTGTGTGGGATAGGGGTGACGGGGGTGACATCTCCACCCCTGCAACAACAAAAAAAAACACTCACACACACTTCACACACAAGAGTCTCTCCACACTGGATGGAACAGAAAAACAAAGCACAAAACAGACAGGGAAAAAAAGCAATGTTTGGATAACAGTGCTGCTGAGCACAGCAAATAAACACTTCAGTTAAGTCTATTCAGCAGCTCCATTACAAGTAAAAGTCTGGAATAAAACATTTACTTGAGTAAAAGTACAAAAGTATTGGTATCAAAATATACTTAAAGTACCAAAAGTAAAAGTACTAAAATGTTTGAAAATAGCAGATCTACAAGCTCACAACGCGTCGCGAATTTTCAAATAGCCTATGTATAAAATAGGGCTAAAGTGGTTAATGTATGTTTTATAATATAGTCATTTATATCTGCAAAGTGACTAGTAACTAAAGTTTGCAAATAATTGTAGTGGAGTAAAAGTACAATATTTGCCTCTGAGATGTAGTGGAGAAGCAAAAGTATTGGAAATTGAAAATACTCCAGTAAAGTAAAAAATACCTCAACATTTTACTTAAGTACAGTGCTTGAGTAAATGTACTTAGTTACTTTCCACCACTGCTGGTGACTCTGTGTGGATCAGAGAAGACGTGTGGTTTTCTGCATAGCGACAAGGACTGCAGCACACATTAACGTCACTGTCGGACAGTAACCGTATTTCAACGTTTCATGTTTTTTTTCCCTCATAAATGAATGCGGTAGCGCTGTCGCCTCACAGCTAGAAGGTCCTGGGTTCGATTCCCACCGGGGACGCTGTGCGCGCTGGGGGGGTGTCATCAGTACACATACCCTAGGTGGGGTTGGTGATGAAAGGGCCTTTCTGTGAGGAGTTTGCATGTTCTCTACGTGTCTCCTAGGGTAGATACCCTCACAAAAAACATGCAGTAATCCTGGTCTCTATACTGCCTCCCCCTGGTCAGCCGGGGCGCCTGATGGAGGGGAAAGGAACTGGTTGGAATAACGTGTTCCTTCCACGCGCTACGTCTAACCAGGGAAACTCCCCCCTGTCAGGTGATAAGAAGCGGCTTGCTAGCTCCTCATGCATTGAAGGAAGCATGAGCTCAGTTCTGGGCTCTCCCTAGTCTGGCAGAGGGAGAGTAGCGCCCAGGATTACATAGGCAATTGGCACTGGGTGAAAAAAATGGGTTACAATATTGTGGGATAATTAAATGGGATAATAAAAAAAAAGTAACTACGTTGGATCTATTGGTTATTTCCATTTCCTGAAAAGTAACCATTTACTAACCATATACTACTATATCGTTCCTGTTCTTTTACAGTGTAGATTTGGGTCCTGCAGAGATAACAATCAAATCAAACTGGAGGTCCTTGAAATTAAAAAGATTGAAAATAAACCGTTTTACAAAATGTGTCAAATTGCAACGTGCATGGTACAGACCCAACCAATCAAATGAGGCAGCTCTTGACCCTTGCGCTGTGGTCCCATCCAATCAAATGCAGTGTTGTTGTTGTTGCAGGATTGGGGGGGCGGTGCCCATCGTGTTCTCCTACTTTGCGGAGGTTCTGGCTCGGGAGAAGAGAGGAGAGCATCTGAGCTGGCTGTGTATGTTCTGGATGATAGGAGGGATCTATGCCTCTGCCATGGCCTGGGCCATCATTCCACACTATGGTGAGTTACCTTCTGCCATGGCCTGGGCCATCATTCCACACTATGGTGAGTTACCTTCTGCTGTGGCCTGGGCCATCATTCCACACTATGGTTTGACTGATTGAGTGTTGAATGTTTCATGGACCAAAATGGAAATAAGCCTTTAGCTTTTTGTGTCATCCATTAGGCAATGGTTTAATTTACAACTAAAGAGTGCTCCTCGGAGCACAGCTCTCCGCCAGGTCAGGTAGGTTATTGTGGGCCAGCAATATTGATGGAATATGAAGAATCGGACAGATCCATCTTGATCACATTACTATATGTGTACCGATTTGCGTGATGTTTGGACAAAATCTGTCTCCTGGTGGCGCTACATTAGGGCCAGGGTTGCATTGCTCATGCGACGGCCTTGCACGCCATGCAGGAACCTATTTCCTGCATCCAATCAGGATGGATTATGACAAAATCAAACAGATTTGTCTTGATCACTATAGAGATGTAATTTGCGTGAAATTATGATCAAATCTGAAGGAGTAATATGAAAATGTTTTACATAAGTCGGCCTCCTGGTGGCGCTATAAAAGGCAGATGTGAAAAATGCAGGGCAAAGGTTTTTCCTTCGCCTCTAGGGAGTGCGCGAACAAAGTTTTACGGAAATCGGTGCAGTTATAGGTAAAAACGCGAATCGGCCAGTTATACCACTACCATGAGGTTGATTTTTAAAAAGTGACATTTCTTCCTCTGCCTAGTGGGAATGTAGCGTGCTAAATTTCACGGAAAGTGCACGCTGCATTCATTATTTGAGGCATTTTGTTAAAAAATGGAGCACTCCTGCAAACTTTGGAAGCCAATCTTAGCCAATCAGGATGGAATATGAAAAATCTAAAAAGACCTGTTTTGTTTAATTACTATAGAGATACTGTGTACCGATTTGCGTGATGTATGGACCAAATCTGTAGGAGTAATACGAAAAAAAAAATTTTGCAAAAATCCTCCTCCTGGTGGCACTATAACAGGCTGATCTGAAAAATTCGGTGCAGAGGTTCTGCTCTGTTTGCACAGTTTCGCTGGGACCGGCCCAATGGTGCCGAAGATTAGCTGCTCACACACACACACACACACACACACACACACACACACACACACACACACACACACACTCTCACGGACGGACAGACAGGGTGCAAAACCTAGTATGGTGGAGACGATAAAGTATTCCATCAAACAACTGGACAAAAAACAGCAGTGCAACAAAAAACAACTACACAACAATATAGAAAATCTAAATATTCAGAATAAATTCATGATCGTGACATAAAGGTGGTGGGAGGCCTGGTTACGACACATGGAAGATGTCACTCACAGGGAGTAAGACGTTTTCAATTTACACTTTACACATCACAACAAAGACACCCCCAAACAAATATGAATATACAGATGTATACACCCTATACAATCATCCGCCTGGTGCAGAACAAGGGACACCGTCAATAAAAATAATAAATATAAATGCAGTATATAAGGAGACAGTGTAGTGCATCAGTAAACTAGGATCCCACGTAAACCAAAAACCTAGCATCAGTCTAATCAATATACTATCAAAATTATAATCTGCATTGAAACGACAGGATACCAGGTAAACAATGAACCTAGCATCTGTCTAAATAACATTTCATGAACCAAGCATCTGTTTACAACCCTGGGGGAGGCCAGCGAGGTAATTAATTTGGTTGAGTCCAATTTGATGGTGAGTCACCTTCAGCTACAGCCTGGGCGGTTAGCCCGCACTATGGTAAGTGACAATACTAATTACCTTTTGGTTCCAGGGAGAAGGCAACCATTCGAGGAAAATTGCCAATCTACAACCTCACAACAAAAAACTAAAAGTAGAGACCTGTGGGGGACCCCGGCCAATAAAGTATACGGCGTATACTTAGATGAAGTTAGCTAACACAGTGGTTCTCAAAGTGGGGCCTGGGGACCCCCAGGGGTCCTTAGGGGGGTTCCAGGGGGTCCCCAGCAATAAGTGTTAATATAGCGTCACAATCATTTTAACCTCTTTATCCATATTTTTATACTTTGGCTATTCAAAAATAGCAGATATACAAGCTCACAGTGCGTCACTTCGCACCACGCTACGAGCTTGTACATCTGATATTTTTGAAAAACATCAAAAACGTTTGAAAGATATCGTAGATTATTTATTTATTTTACATAAATCTTCTCTTCTGGGGGGGGGGGGGGTCCCTGTTACAAAACATTTTCAGATGGGGGGGGGGGGTCCGTGGCCAAATACATATCAATGTGGGGGTCCTTGACACGAAAAAAAAGTTTGACAACTACTGGGCCTATTGTCTGATGCACAGGTTTTAATTTTCTCATACAATGTATTTTAATGGGTGGCGCTGTGGCAGGCATGCTTTAGGAGGGTATATAAAAGGGTCCTTTGTCTCAGGTCTTTGGGAACCACACTCCTTGCACTTAACCTGACACCGTCAATTGGAAGAAGCTTGCGACACACATTTGTTTCACAGCCTACTTCCCATCTGAGACTTCGGTCGCAGAATCGATGACAGACAGTTTTTCTTTTTTTCAAGCTACTAGGCAGCTGATTGGATGATCCCGCCCCTAGCAGCCGCTGATTGGTTCGGACACGCAGTGTTCGGGCATGCTTACTCCCTGCGCAATCCCAGACCTCCCTGAAATCAAATGCAAATGAGATTTCCGGAGGGAGGGGGTTTACCAGGCTACCCTGCACTGCGATGACACACGCACTGACGCACGCACGCACTGACGCACGCACGCACGCACCCATGCACGCACGCAATGACGCACGCACGCACGCACCCATGCACGCACGCAATGACGCACGCACGCACGCACGCACGCACGCACGCACGCACGCACGCACGCACGCACGCACGCACGCACGCACGCACGCACACACAGCACGCACGCACACACACACACACACAGAGTTCCAGCTGCAGGGGCATCAATGTTTCTGTTCCACAGGGCACATTTCCAAACTGGCACCAATTCTATACTGAGTAAAATCTTTTAGTTTAGCCTTTTTTTCCACACTATAACTTTCGCTCACATCTACTCTCACATCTCGCTCTGAACCCACTGTACTTTGTGTCGCTTGGAGCCCAGCTGCCACGTTGCAGTGTTGCAAAGTGCATAATGGCCGCCTTAGAGAGATGAGTCAGGGAAACAAGGGACCTTATGACCTTATGCTGACCATATACTGCCCCATTGGTTTCCACAGACCCGTTTTGAAGCCCACTTTTTTGGGCAAATTCAAATCCGCCATCTTGGAACTTCCGGTCCTGAAAAGGACCAATATATCTGCTATTTATATGTAATAACATATGTTGCTATATACAGTATATATCTAAAATGACACAGATGCTTTCCCGGTTTTAATGGGTGAATCAAATGGGGGTCTGTGGCCTAATGAATATCAAACTGGGGGGGGGTCCTTGAATCGAAAAAAACGTATTTTAGTATATAGACCTTTAAGCACCTTTAAGCACATTTGTATTTGTCCTGTATGTGTGTGCGTGTGCATGTGCGTGTGCGTGTTCATGTGCGTGTGCGTGTGTAGGATGGAGTTTCAGCATGGGCTCAGCCTACCAGTTCCACAGCTGGAGAGTGTTCGTGGTGGTGTGTGCGCTGCCGTGCGTCTGTGCGGTGGTGGCCCTCACCTTCATGCCCGAGAGCCCCAGATTCTTCCTACAGGTAAAGAAGAGACGAGATATAATGGTCTCATTCCTGTATGTGCATTCCTGTATTTCTGTGCACATCGTCTCTGTCGGGTGGAAACATCATCATGTCCAAAACTGTTACTTCTCAGGTCTGCTACTTTTCCGCTCTGTCATTTTCACTCCCTATCCCTAATGCGTCACTATAGGACTATACAACTAAAACGCACGTATTGAAGCTTCAAATACTACTCAAATCGGAGGATCGACCAGTTGCTTCTGCGGCTTAGGTGCAGCGCTTCGCTGGTAACCACAACATCCTGTGATCGAATACCACAACGACTTTTTCATTCTCTCTTGCCTTATTTTTTTTCTCTCTCCGCACAGTTTTTGTGAGGTTAGGATTAGGGTTAGGTTTTATAGTTTTGTCAACATGCGACGTCGCCATGGCGTCCCGTCATGTCAAAACTTGACGTTTCAGGGCTACTGACAGAGTGGCAAAATATAACGCCTAGGGAGTGAGAACGGGTTGTGATGCGAGAACGTGGGCTAGCCGACACCAACTCCGGACTCCTGAATCGCTGCCCTCCAGTCCCTCCTGTCTAGCATCAGGGTCTTGAGCTCTGCAGTGTCGTTAGCTCCGCTGTCACACCGCAGTGTGTACGTAGCTGGCGCACGTCTTTCCCCTCCTAGCCGTGCCTTGGGTTGGGCTTCCACAACCACAGTGTCATTTTGCTGCATGGCCACCAGCTGTTCCGGGTGCCTGAAACAGTGCCCAGCCAGCATTCTCTCTCTGACCTTGTCCGTGACCCGCGGGGAGCCTATTCTATATTGACATTGACAGTACAACATCATTATGTAATGTTGTGTAAAGAAAAAGAGTTTGCGCATCGACAATGGGTTTTCTCAGTGGAGTGCTAGACCCAAAATCCAGTATACACATCAAAATCCCATCCCATCGAAATCCCAAAAGGGTAGCACATCCAAAATATCAAATCAATGGAGGACAAAGTACTCACATGTCCACAACGAACGATTACGCATTTCGGCTATGAGCCTTCATCAGAGCATCAGTCAAAATATATGTTGTGTGTTTGTAGTCGTAAACATGATGAAATGTTTTGTTTTGTTTTCCCAGATGGGTAAACATGACGAGGGCTGGATGGTTCTCAAACAGATCCATGACACCAACATGCGCGGGCGCGGAGAACCCGAGAAGGTCTTCACTGTGAGTTCAAACGATAACCCCAGTAAATTCATATTCTGGGGTAAAACGTGGAGCGGACTAGTATAGAGCCCTGAGGGACTCCCGGGGCCACATGCGGCCCCCAACTTCACTTAATGCGGCCCGCAGGTTAATATTGGAATACTGATATATTATTGATTTCAGCTGTTAAAATTGCAAACATGACCCGCTTTAATTACTTCAGTCTATATTATAGTAGCATAGAGCACCGAAGTCTGACGTAATTTACTCATCCTACCTGGGTTGCGGTTTATTTCCCCCATTCAGAATTCCCATAGACTTGTTTAATATTGCGTCAAATAAGAACTGTGTTCCAAAAATAAACAAATGACCCCGGAGGTTTGACTCATATGGATATGAAGCATCAACCGACGGTGAGAAAACGCTAATGTTACTGCATCCAAATTAGTTACATTTTTGCCAGAAATAGACTTTATCAAATATGAGTGACTGACTATCATAAACGATACAGCGACACCTCCCTGACAATATCGCCGGGACAGTTTGTTTATTTTTGGACCACAATTCTTATACGAGACGATTCTAAGATGACCCAATGTTATTCTCCATAGAGAAATTACTTCCACAACCCAGGGGATGAACGAGTGACGTCAGGACTTCAGTACTCTATAGTAGTATAGTATTAACATTCTATTGTCTTTTTTATGTCCAATGTATTTGTATTTAAAGGGGAAGACCACTCATTTTCAACATTGAACTATGTCTTTAATACACCTTAGAGCTGTTGTGTGGAAATAAGAAAAAAGTCCTCTATGTTGCCTAGAACTGGATAATTGATTGAGGTCATGTGATCAGTGACATACGCAGGGTGTACTTTTGGCTGAGGGGGCGGAGCCAAAAGTACACTCTGCGTATGTCACTGATCACATGACCTCAATCAATTATCGTTTTCTAGGCAACACAGAAGGGGGGACTTTTTTCTTATTTCCACACAAAGTATTAAAGACATAGTTCAATGTTGAAAATGAGTGGTCTTCCCCTTTAAGTTCAAAAAGTTAACATCAGTCTAACTGAATGGTTTTGAAATTATTATGAATGGATTCCAATTCAAAAATAGCAAAAATAGCAGATCTACAAGCTCAAAACGCGTCAAAGCGCGACGTGTTTTGAGCTTGTAGATCGGCTATTTTTGCTACTTTTGTGTGACATAGAATGGCGAAGTACGGCATTCATTTACAAAATAAGTTTAACTACAGATATAAGAGGTGTCTGCCCGACAGTATGTGCAATGTGGCCCTCTGGAGTGAGCGTGGAAATATAGTGGCCCCTCTCCATCATCAAAGTTGCCCACCCCTGGTCTACAGTAAGTGGTTAAAATGATAACCCTAACCCGAGAAAGTCTTCACTGTGAGTACAGTCTTCACTGCGAGTGCAGTGTGATGCCACTTCCTCATGTGACGATGTGAACTCCACTGAGCTCAGTGTCTTCCCCCGCAGGTGAACAGGATAAAGACGCCCAGACCGCTGGATGAGCTGGTGGAGATGCAGAACGCGTCGGCCAATCCCGCTGCCAAGATTCTGTTCAGGATCAAGACGGAACTCGGAGGGGTTTGAGCTTTGTTTTGACTTTGATTCCTCGTCATTGCACATAATCCCGATGGCTGGGGGCGGAGCCTGTCAGTGAGAAATGTTGAACGGGAGGAGTGGGACGGAGACACTATGTCCTCCCGGTGGGGGCTCCTCACGGGCACGAGAGCCAGTAGGGTACAAGCAGTGGGAGGAATTTATTGGCACAACGACTACATTAACCCATTAAGACCGGGAACGCATCTGTGTCATTTTTAGATTTCTTTGGCTCTTCAAAAATAGCAGATCTACAAGCTCATAGCGCGGCACCGAGTGCATTTTTTTAAATCGTGAAAATGTGTGCAAATCTTTGAATATATATATTTTTTAAAGCATAATTTTTTTGCTCAAATCTTTGCTTCTGGGGGATTCTACAAATGTCTTCTAAATTAAGTTTTTTTTAAAAACTTATGTTGCTATAATCAGTGGTTCTCAAACTGTTTCATGTCAAGGACCACCCAAAATGATATGTATTTGGCCGCCTGACCCCCATCTGAAAATGTGTTGTTCTACGGACCCCCAAGAAGCAAAGTCTGAGTTTAAAAAAAATCTTTGGGATATAATATTTGCAAAAAAAAATATGATTTTTTTAAAATAGCAGATCTACAAGCTCACTCTGTGCCACGCTATGAGCTTGTAGATCTGCTATTTTTGAATAGCCAAAGAAATCAAAAAATGACAGATGCGTTTCCGGTGTGAAAGGGTTAATACGAATAATTGGCTTCTCTAAAAGAAAAAGGGCAAAAGAATAATACGTTTTTCTTTCTTTTTTGGTGCTTGATATTTTTGTTTTCTTCTGCTGGTAGATGTGGTTGACGTTCATGAGATGTTTCAGCTATCCTGTCAGAGACAACACATTGAAACTGGCAGCCGTCTGGTTTACGCTGTCATTCGGGTAAAACAAACACTCTCTCAACCTCTTTGACCTGTTTTCTCCTGACTTTATTCAGTTAATGTGAGACATTACGAGCTTGTACATCGGCTGTTTTCAGTACTTTTGCATGACATTGTCATAGGATGAAGCATAATTCACTTTAAAGGGGTATACTGTGCAAGTCCCAAAATATATATTTTTTAGCAACCTCTGCTGGTCACTACCGTCATTGCAGGTCTTTAGCGGATTCCTGCATTACCAGAATTCCATTTGTTTTCACTGGAAGGCGGAAGCGTTTCAAAAAGCATTATTTTTGTTGTTTTATACTATCCGCGGATCGTTTCTCTTAGCCAGTGGAGCTTTAGTTACCATGAGCTGTGTTTTTTTGCTGTTGTTCTTCCATGCTGTTGTTCTTCCATCTTCAAATCATATAATGCCTGGAGGCACGGTGGCGCAGTCGGTAGCGCTGTCACCTCACAGCTAGAAGGTCCTGGGTTCGATTCCCGCCGGGGGACGCTGCGGGCGCTGGGGGCGTGTCTTCTCCTCCGCGTCATCAGCGCCCATACCCTAGGTGGGGTTGGCGAAAGGGCCTACTCTGTGTGGAGTTTGCATGTTCTCCCCGTGTCTCCTAGGGTAGTTAATACCCTCACAAAAACATGTAGTAATCCTGGTCACTATACTGCCTCCCCCATGACAGCTGGGGTGCCTGATGGAGGGGAAGGGAACTGGTTGGAATAACGTGTTCCTTCCACGCGCTACGTCCAACCAGGGAAACTCCCCCCTGTCAGGTGACAAGAAGGTCAGTTGGCTCTCATGCCTGAAGGAAGCATGAGCTCGGCCCTGGCCTCCCTACTGTGGGGGACTGGTGTAGGGCTGGTGTAGCGCCCAGGATCACTTAGGAAATTGGCACCGGGTGAAAAAAATTGGTTACAAAAATCGCGGGATAAAAACAAAATTAAAAAATCATATAATGCCATAAAAACAGCGTGAAATTCCTTTTTGTTACTAACGCGGTAGTTCCGGGACAAACAGGAAACCGGTGCATTTCCGTTTCCATTTTCCGGCCGGATGACGCCATTTTCGCGGGAAAGACACCCCTGTCCACTTTCAATAGAAAATATGTTTATAAAAGGCTTTCGGGGGTGAAATTCATGGAATGGGTGTTGTGAAACATTTGCCACTCACATTTTTTTTTTTAAAGTTACCAAGTATTACTTTTATTTATGAGAAAACATAAAAAAGATGAAATGCAGAGATACAGCGGCCATAGTATGCAACAAGTGGACTTTGTTGATTATGTTGCGTGTGTGTGTGTGTGTGTGTGTGTGTGTGTGTGTGTGTGTGTGTGTGTGTGTGTGTGTGTGTTTAGGTATTATGGGCTGTCTGTGTGGTTTCCTTACGTCATCAAACATATCCAGGCGGATGAATATGCCTCCCGCGTCAAAATACACAACAACGAACACATGGAAGACTTCACCTTTAACTTCACCCTGGAGAACCAGATTCACCGGAATGGACTCTTCCTAAACGATAGGTAACTAAACCCTGGAAAACCAATTCCACCGGAATGGGCTTTAGTCCATGAGCCAAAGCCCCAAAATTGAGCCAGATATTGAATATTCCCTCGTTAAAAACCTTTGACTCCAACATCTTAACAAAATATATTTGGGCATATTTTCCTAATGCCTAATTTGCATATTTAAATATACGATTTCAGAAAACTTGCAATATGATAAATCATTGTCTTCATGTAAGTAATCAACTCGGGAAGTTTCATTATGATAACTCTTTTTTATATTTGGTCATTTTTTCACCTGTCATGTACTGTACGTATGGGGAAAATAACAAAATGTGTGATAACCATGAAAAAGCTACTCCTGTGGAAAGGTTATCATATATTTATTTACTCGTATTGACCCTATGAACAATTTAATATAGGTTTGGTTTTGCCCACTCTTTCGATCATCATTGCTCAATTTTGGGGCTCTGGCTCATGAACTATACCCTAAAACACCCTAGACAACACTCTACATGTCTCACGCTCTGCTCCCTTCTGGCTACATAACCCCGGTGGTGGAAAAAAGTACTCACATGTTTTACTTAAGTAAAAGTATCAATACAAGTACTCTGTTACAAGTCAAAGTCAGAAATTCTAAATTTACTTGAGTGAAATACAAAAGTATTGGTATCAAAATGTGCTATTTTCACTAAAGTGGTTAATGTATGTTTTATAATGTAATAATCTATATCTGCAAAGTAACTAGTAACTAAAGTTTTCAAATAATTGTAGTGGAGTGAAAGTACAATATTTGCCTCTGAGATGCAGTGGAGTAAGTACAAGTATAGACAATTGGAAATACTCCAATAAAGTCAAAAATACCTCAGAATTGTACTCAAGTTACTTTACACCCCTACATAACCCAAACTGTGGAAGAAACTCCCCGTTGCAGTCAGAACTTCAGACCCGTAATCTTTGAAGACTCACCTCTTCAGACTCCACCCCTAGCACTCACTTCTTCAGACTCCACCTCACCCCCTAGCACTCACTTCTTCAGACTCCACCTCACCCCCTAGCACTCACCTCTTCAGACTCCACTTAACTCCCCAGGACTTCATTCTCCCTGTACCCCTTCCTGCCACCATATGGCTCGATTGATACTAGCGGCTGACCAAGATATGGCTACCAAGCAAACGTGGGGT
>NC_137624.1:1886649-1941649 GCF_963280865.1 Gymnoscopelus braueri | reverse complement strand
CATCCCTAATGGTAATTAGCTTTTGGAGGAGCTGTGTCCCGAGAGAGAGAGAGAGAGAGAGAGAGAGAGAGCTCCCCAAGCCGCTTAGAGCGAGAAACAGCAGTTTTGCGGAAGTGTTGACTGGCTATCTGTTTTGTTGTTGGACAGGCTTTTCTGCCTTGATTTGGTCAGTAAACATAACAGGAAACAGGGATTAATCGATTGATTGAATACTTTATTAGTCAGTGTAAACAGCACGAGATACAGTCAGACATTAAGGCTAAAAGGATAACACAAAAATGTCCTGGGGACGTGTTTCCATTGTGGTCCTATGTATTCAATCATCAACATAGCATCAAAAAGATAACAACAATACATGTCATCAACAAATACAAAACGTTATATGTACAAAAAAAGTTGGCAGTGAATAACACCTCCTTTCTATGGGATGTCGCATTTACCTCCTCTTGTGGTCTCCTGATAGATGGTTTTTCAGGCAAGGTTTGAAAGAATCCAGTGATTTACATCTTTTAATGGATGGTGTCAGGGTATTGCACATTTTGGTGGCAGAGTAGTAGAATGAGAGAGAGAGAGAGAGGCGGGGAGTGGCACGCAGCAAAGGCCACAGGGCTCGGGAATCGAACCCACGACTCGCATTAGAGCCTATATGGTACACGTCTTAACTACGAGGCCCTAGGTGGCCCTTCAAAAACGTTTGATCTGCTCTGCTCATATCCTAATAATGTATCAATGGTCTGGGCGTGAAAGTTTCCCACTTGATTAAACTGGAAGGGTTACTGAATTACATTTATATATCGTCGCTGTCGGGCAAAAACCTCTTATCTCCACATTTTGTGTTTTTTCATAAATTAACACCCTACTTGATCATACTACAGTGTCACACAAAAGCATCAAAAGAAGAATTTGAATCTTGAAAACTAACAGTTTTGGACATTTGGACAACAGTGAACAGAGCTGTAGCAGCACACTAAATAATGGTTTGATCTTTATTTACACAATCATGCTGTTTGTTGTGCATGGGTGTGTGTCGAGACAACTCATATAAGAGAGAAATACAGTATCCATGATTGACATGGGGAGGAGGCAAGCAGGCAGAAGTGTGAGTATTGGAATGTGTCTGTGAATCCAACCTGCTTGATTCCTCCAAACTCAAATCTAAATGCTCTCCTCCTCGATCCTCAAGGCTGGACTAACACGCAGAGTGCGGAGGGCGCGATTGGAGTGAGTGCGGAAGTTAGAGTATTGGTATTGGCTCTATATGCACATGGCAGCCATATTGGAAAGACCTTCACAGGTGTTACCAATGATACTAATAATGAAAGCTCTGTTCCATTCTGGTCAAACAGTCAGGGTGCTGATATTGTGCAGGTTGGCTCACTGGAAACACTCTGCTACACCAGTGGTCTCAAAGTGTGGTCCTCATGGTTCCCCTTGAGGGATTTCCAAATGCCCCTTACGGGTAACTCTGAGAGTGTACACATGGAACCAAATGGACCCAGAACCAGAAGGGTCCTTGAAATGAAAAGGTTTGAGAACCACTGTGCTACACTAAATGGAACAGAGCCTTCATTAGTATTATTGGTAACACTTGTGAAGGAAATAAGGAAGAGGCCCAATTTCCTTCCAATATGGCTGCTGTGCATATAGAGCCTATTTGGCTATTGACTAGTCTCCTGTAGTGCTTTTGATCTTGAGGTGACATACAATATTTCATATCATTGATAATGAAAGCAGTCGTGTCAGAAGCTCTGCTTCTGGATTATACCAGTGAAAGTGACCTTTTGTGGACTATGTGGTTGAACCTGACACGCGCTGATACTCTGCACCTTAATCTCACGTACAAATTGTTGGTTCTCTTCTTGCACCTTTATGTCTATGTCATTAACATTATCAAATAATGATCGAGCTTGCAGAAAAAGCGAATTTCATCCACTAGTTTTACACCTGTAAACCTTGTGATGTGACAATAAAGATGATTCTGATTCTGATGTCCTCTCACGTCTCTCCTCTTCCAGATATCGACGACACCAAGCTGACGAACTCTACGATCATTAACAGCTCGTTTCATCACAACAAGACGGGCTGTCAGATGCAGTTTGATGACGACTACTCCGCCTACTGGGTCTACTTCGTCAACTTCCTGGGAACGCTGGCCGTGTTGCCCGGCAACATCGTCTCTGCCCTGCTCATGGACAAGATAGGACGGCTCAGGATGCTAGGTAATAATTATTATTAATGTATTATGTACTACTGTTAATTACTGCTGATGGATAAGGTAGGGCGGCTCATAATGCTAGGTAATTACCAGTGGTGTAAAGTAACTAAGTACATTTACTCAAGTACTGTTTGTACTTAAGTACAGTTTTGAGGTATTTTTTACTTTATTGGAGTATTTCCAATTTTCAGTACTTTTACTTCAACTCCACTACATCTCAGAGGCAAATATTGTACTTTTACTCCACTATAATGTATTTGAACACGTGAGTTACTAGTTACTTTGGAGATTTTGATTATTATTACAAAACATACATTACCCACTATTATATATGCCCTATATATATTTTGGCCATTTGAAAATAGCCGATCTACAAGCTCACAATGCATCGCGATGCGACGCCTTCTGAGCTTGTAGATCTGCTATTTTCAAATGATTTGTTTTGAAAACTTGTGAAATGGGACATTCTGCATAATGAGTACTTTTACTTTTGGTACTTTAAGTAAATTTTTATGCCAATACGTTTGTACTTTTACTCAAGTACATTTTTAATAACAGACTTTTACTTATAATGGAGTATGTCGACATTGCAGATATTGATACTTTTACTTAAGTACAAAATGTTAGTACTTTTTCCACCACTGGTAATTACATAATTATGACTACTGATCATTTCTATTGATATTACTATAGTAATGTGGTAATTTCTCCACTAGGGGGCTCCATGGTGCTGTCAGGCATCAGTTGTTTCTTCCTGTGGTTTGGAACCAGTGAATCCATGATGATCTTCATGCTGTGCCTGTACAACGGCCTGAGCATCTCTGCATGGAACAGCCTGGATGTGGTCACCGCTGAGATATACCCCACAGACAGGAGGTTTGTAGACTTACTCTAATGACAGTACTCAAATGGTAAATATTAAATACTATTAATTGGAGTGGAGTTAATTAATAGTAATTAATATTTACCATTTGAGTACTATACCTACCTGCATTCCTCCATCCGTATGTACTCAAATGTTTTATATTTATAATGTAACAGTGAAACAGTCAACCTTGAGTCCATATTTATAACATAATGCAATGTGTTTGATCAGTGACCTATGGAGTGGTGCATATCAGACAAGATAAGATACTGTGTAAAGTTATAGGCTCATTTAAAAGTTGATACGGCATTGAAGTGGATTGTTTTATGCAAGTAATCTTTTTATTTTAAGGCCAGAGTACACCAGGGTGATACAGTACGGTACAGCTGTAAACAAATAAAAATGTTTTAACTGAACAATTTTCAGTTACAACATTTTGTAGCTGAACATTATTGTTATGAAACAAGTACCTGTATTGTAAAGTATTCTGGCATGTTTACCAAATGCATGCAGTTTTAGCATAATTCAGGGTTTCAAGTTTCAATTCAATTGTACAATGTGTGGCCCTTCACTCACTTTATCGAAATCCGTGTGGCCCCCTGGATATAAATCTTGCCCACCCCTGCTCTTGTATGATGACGTAGAGCTTTAATTGTTGAAAAGTTGAAATACGGAGGTTTTTCTGCCCGACAGCAACAGTATATTACTTTATCAAGAAATGTCCACAATTGTGCTTCACCACACAAGCAGTACGGTCTTGTTCAGGGGTACAGGATTAAACTAAACATTTGTTTTATTTTGTTTCAGGGGCACAGGGTTTGGATTCTGCAACGCCATGTGCAAACTGGCAGCAGTGCTGGGCAACCTGATCTTTGGCTCTCTGGTTGGCATCACCAAGGCCATCCCCATCCTGCTGGCATCCGCCGTGCTGGTGGGCGGCGGCCTGGTGGGGCTCCGCCTGCCTGACACACGCGCTAACGTGCTAATGTAACAACGTGCTAATGTAAAAATCATCAAACAGTCATCTAAAACACCAACGCTTTCTCACACCCGTGCCGCCAAACGGGTGACGGCTGGGGACGGATTTCACCATATGGCACTATCTGACGTTCCGGGGGGTACCTGCGACGTCGCATGCTGACGGGAGACATGATGATTTACGATTCTGTCCCACGCAACTCGGAAGGCACTGAGTCATCTGAAGCGGACTTTGCAACGTTCGGCACGGCGACTCACTCGTCGGTGCCTCTCTTGGCTCAAGTCCGCTTCAGACGGCGTGCCTCTGTTGTTTTAACAGTTTTTCAGTGGAGTCGTCACCCTCCCTATGTCTTGGGTTTGAGAACGGAACGTTCCAGTGTGGGTAGTAACACCGGGATGTTGTAAAATGATGGGACGGGAGCTCCCGTCACGTCAAAAGTTTGTCGTTTGGTCACATGTTGTCCCATGCTGTCACTATAGGACGTCTTGAGAGTGAGAATATGTTGACCATACAATGTAAAACACCTCACATGTAAAACATCTCACAAAGTAACACACCACAAGGTAAAACACCTCACATGTAAAGCACATCACATGTAAAGCACCTCACAATGTAAAGCACATCACATGTAAAGCACATCACAAAGTAAAGCACATCACATGTAAGGTCTCCCTCACACAGTTAAAACAAGTGTTTTGTGGCTGCCTTATGCCTTACGTGAGGCATAAGGCCATTTCAATTAATTCCCTATGGAGCTTCGCCGCTCTCTGGCTTTACCCCCCCTCCCCTAAGGCAAGTTAGTTTTATCAAACCATGTGACTTCCATAGGGAATTAATTGAAATGGCCTTATGCTTTACGTAAGGCATAAGGCAGCCACAACAATGTTGTTTTAACTGTGTGAGGGAGGCCTGAAACACGTCACAATGTAAAGCACATCACAATGTATGTAAAACATTTCACATGTAAAGCACCTCAGTGTTTTACATGTACACTGCACTGACCATACTCACATGGCAGCCATTTTTCTCTTACACGGTATAGATGTGTACACCCTTTGGAGATAAATTAACACTATCAGTATTTCCTGTGGATGTTACTTGTTTTATTTTAACTAATTAGTAAAGTTCCTTGATTCATTTGAATTTGAAACAAAACACCACATGGCATCGTTACTACAAAATGTGGTGAATCATTCTAACTTTAAAGAGTTCTGGTCATTGTTTTACTTTCGAGTAAATACCACATGAAAGTGGGATATGAATTTAACATGTTTACTTAAAGGTACAGATATATAGTGTTCAGTTATTTTCATTCGTAATTTTAGGATCCCACTGTGGCTCCTAGAAAATATCACTAGTACCAAATGCTGGTGCAGAACTCTCTCTTGCAGGAATTTTGATCAAAGGCGATTGTAAAAACAATATTTTAGTAATTCGCAGTCTAACCTGTGCTGATCCACATGCAAAAGGTCTGGACTCAATATTGACTTGAGTAAAGTGTGGTATCTACTGTACATATTTATTTTCTATGTTGATTTATGTCTGAATGTAATTGTTTTGGTTTTATATCTCTGGTTTTTCACCTCTATCAGAGGGCCAAGGTGTCACAGACAGGCCATAGTAAAAACATACAGCAAGGCAGCAGTGAGCTGATTTCTACTGTACGAGAACAAAACTAGAACATAAACTGATAGCAGCTTATTCAGACTTTGAACGCTTTAACTTGTTAACCTGTCCAGTTGACAGTTTACCGGTTCAAACCCTGTATAACAAACAACAGTTACAGTAGTAACTGTTTAAAGCAGTGACTGTTAATAATGCTGCTTCTAATATCATCATACGTGGGTTTCATTTAGATGAGGCTCACCCATTATGTAAAGTATATACTGTGACTGTATACTTACTGTCCCATCCATGTCATGATGTGCATTTATACTGTCACAATGCTGAAAATGTTTTACATGCACAAGCATTCCAAAACTAGTTATGGCCAATCGTCCAATTAAATGCTTCCCTGTGATATTTACTGTAATTCATCCTTCTAAGGTAAGATTTATGAGAAGTTTTAAAGTGTTTGGCTGTTGAAAATGTAAAGGTCTAAAGGTCTTTAATTGACGGTTTATTTTAGCGCCACCTGACCTATAGTGCCAAACAAACATTCTGCAATGTACAGATGTACAGTAATTAAATCATTTAATGTAATTATTACATTATTACAATTAAAACAAACATGCTGCATGTACAGTACAGTATGGCCAAGTTGCTGGGTCAAAGGAGAGCAAGGCAGGAGCCTAATAGTAGGAATCCAGCAATTACAATTATTAAAATAAATATAATGTCTAGTCAAAACAATCAAATCACGTTCAGCAGCTACGTTTGTAAAGTGGATACAAAAATAAGTTTTTTTTAAAAAACTGTTTGAATGTTAATCTTGTGTCAGTGTTTTGTGTTGTCAGTATTAAGCTCATTGCATTGCAATTAGATTTCCGTCAACAGAAATCTACAATATACATCAAAAGCCTGAGTTATGTTTCGTCACAACGGTGCCGCTCACCCCAATACATTTTAGAGTTTATAGATCGGCTATTTTGGGGTGAGAGACACTTTTAAGACTGGCTATAAATTAAGCCTTTGGTTCTCAACATAGGAATGGGGTCCCATAAAATAAAAAAAAGGGTATCAAATGGCGGTCCGTTGTCTAACGCATATCAAATTGGGGGTCCTTGACATTCAAAATGTTGAGAATCACTGAGCTAATAACTAAGACATGTGTGACATTATGTTTCACCACAGGAGTGGTCTATGCTTGTCTGTCTGTCTGTCTGTCTGTATGTATGTCTGTCTGTCTCTCTGTCTGTCTTGCTGCTAAACTCTGTGCTTCTAACAAAGACGGCCTTTCTAAAATGTCGTGCCTCTCGCCAATGAACCTGTCATCCTTTGTGTTTGTGTGTGTCTGTGTGCGTGCGTGCGTGAAAAACTGAATGTGATTATATATATTTTTGTTTTTTGGACATCTGCTCGTCTGTATTTAAACAGAGATTTGGGGATTTTAAGCACATACACATAATGTTGTGACCGAGTAGCCATAAGCCAGTGGTGCAAAAAGTATTCAACTCCAGTACTCAAAGTATAAATACGGGTCAAATAGTCAAGTTAAAGTACTGAAGTACTTACTACGGTACTGCATTGCTGTATCCCTCCCCGACTATAAAATGATGATAAACTATAATAATAATTATAATAATAATAATCTGAATCTCATCACGTACTGTGCAGTATGTTTACTCAGAGATTCATATTTGTGCTTTTTTTTACTCTGCATAACGTATATATTTTTTAAAGATATGTATGAAATAGTGTCTGTGTATATGAACACGTTTTCGGAGAGATTTGATGACAGTTTTCATCATGTTTCCAGTTTCCTAGCAATGCGCTACCACAAAAAATACAGAGAAATACGAACAAAAATATACCATACAGTAAAATACAGCTTTACAGTGAAAAACATTAATACTGTTACAAAGAGAAAAAGACCTGCATGTTTGTCTATGTGTGTGATATTGTTTCTGTTTATGTGTTTCACAAAATGTTCTTCTGGGTTTAAAAAGTGAACGTTTCATTCCTGTCAGTGCGTGTGTGTGTGTGTGTGTGTGTGTGCATTTTATTGTGCGCACACGCGTTCCATCCCACTAATGCTTAAAAATTATACTCTGTCGTATGACGGTGTCATGTTGCGAGCTTATAGAGCAGCTTTTTTTCCCCAACACGTGACACCGTCAAATGACAAAGTATAAATCAAGCGTAAAAGATGAATTTTGGGATATTGTGAACGGGCTGCATGCCAGTGGTGATATGACTGTTCTGTGTGTTCTAATGTATGTACTACTGTATGTACTATACTGTATACCAGGGGTCTTCAATGTTTTTCAGGCCAAGGATCTGTTAGCTGAGAGAGAAAGCGATGAAACAGGGACCCCCACTACATATTGTATAGATGAGAGAGAGAGATGAAGCAGGGACCCCCACTACATATTGTATACAATTGTGTTGCATATTAAACTTATTCTATTACATGCAACTTGATAAGCACTATCATCATTGTTGTGTAACGTAAAATGTTTTTTGTGTACTTGTTTGTTTTTATTTGTTTGTTTACACATTATCTTCTTTGCTAATAAGATTAATGTTAATGTGTATTTTCAGACATTGTGAGGTTGTTTTTCTGTTTGGAAAAAAGTGGTGGCACCCCTGTAGTAACTCTAAGGACCCCCTAGGGGTCCCGGACCCCCTGTTCTTTTTTTTTTTTTTATAATTTTTATCCCACGATTTTTGTAACCCATATTTTTTTCACCCAGTGACAATTGCCTATGTAATCCTGGGCGCTACTCTCCCTCTGCCAGCCTAGGGAGAGCCCAAGCTGAAGCTCATGCCTCCTTCAATGCATGAGGAGCAAGCAGGCCGCTTCTTATCACCCGACAGGGGGGGGAGGTTCCCTGGTTAGACGTAGCGCGTGGAAGGAACACGTTATTCCAACCAGTTCCTTTCCCCTCCATCAGGCGCCCTGGCTGACCAGGGGGAGGCAGTATAGTGACCAGGATTACTGCATGTTTTTGTGAGGGTATTAACTACCCTAGGAGACACGGGGAGAACATGCAAACTCCACACAGAAAGGCCCTTTCACCCGGACCCCCTGTTGAAGACCCCTGCTGTGCACTGTATGTGCTACATGTTTAACAAGCAGGGTGGTCAAATCTGATCTCTGAATCCTGCACTTCTTTGATGTGAATGATTATTGTAGTTCTCTGCAAAATCGTGAATGTTAATTTAACTCTGAGACAATAGTGCAAACAATCTACCTGTAAGGGTCCATTTTTACTCTCTCAAGAGTTAAATTAATACCGCTTCTGCCTCTGTTTTCCCGAGGTGTGACCTTTGACCTTTCTGAAGAGTGGGATAGAAACAGATGTGTGAACCTCTGCTCTGCCGCCGTGTGACAAAATAAATTCACCTAAATATTTGTTCTGGGTTTGATTTCTTTGGGGGCAAAGAAAGGTTCAAATGTGTGCAATGTAAAGGTGGGATTCCCTACGGGATTCCCCTGGGGTCTACTCATTAAATAAAAGAGGTTCAATCTCTAATAGCTGTGATGCTTTGACAATTTTTTATTAACCACTTGGAACCCGTTATAACCCAGCCTAGGGGTCACTAGGTGTAACATACAAACTGGACAAACAGCCAGGCCACACAGGTTTAAAATCCAAAAGTCAAAGATGTATTTCTTCTTTCTTTTAAGCATGTGAACATTATATCACCTCAGGGTGGAACCATAAACTCCTACATACAAAACAAACATCCTGTGCTTACTTAAAATAAAGAAACCAAAAAATACAAATGGCTTATCAGATATAAACTAAAAAACAAAACAAACTAGTAACAAAAAGAGAGGTCTCCCAGCCCTACACTTGGTCCCAGGCCATTACATTATCCAGAACTTTAACCCATGTAATTCTAACACAACAGAACAAAGTGCTGACGTTTGAAAACTGGTCAAGCAGAAGACATCTGATCAAAGAGACACAGCCAGCGTTATTGTGGAGTCCACCAACACAGGAGCCAATCACCCTGGTCCCACCAAATAGTTAGCCACTCACACACAGACACCACTCAGTCACCATTCACACCAGCTGGTAGACAATCAGTCACTCATCGCCACTCAATCACACATACAGTACCAATGAGGTGAAAGGACAGGTAGAGGAAAAACATCTCACAACCCAATAACAGAAAATACCCTTATGAGGTCATACACCAGCATCCATTCTGAGGGGAACATTTAGACAAAAATAGCCGATCTACAAGCTCACAACACGTCACAAAGTGACGCGTTGAGAGCTTGTTGATTGGCTATTTTTGGCTAGGAGATTTGATATAGAGGGGGAAAACAGTCCAAATACAGAGCCAACTCTGGTCCAATTTACTAGGTCTGGAGTAGGGGTAGGGGTAGGTTTTTTGGAGAAGGGCCCACTCTATACTAATAATTATAACACTACAACTACACTGTTTCTTAAATATTAATAATTGTTTATTATTTCAAACAACAACTGGACAGTTTTTCAAAGCATCACAATTGTGATGCCCAGTGGTGGGAAAAGTACTACTACATTGTTTAACTTAAGTACAAGTATCAATACTGCAATATAAAAATACTCTGTTACAAGTAAAAGGCCTGTGTTCACAATCTTACTTGAGTAGAAGTACAAAAGTATTGGCATAAAAATGTACTTTAAGTACCAAAAGTACAAATTACTCATTATGCAGAATATCCCATTTCACTAGTTTTCAAATAAAATGTACAACAATCTTTTGATTCTTTTTTGAAAAAAAGCAGATCTACAAGCTCACAATGCGTCGCATCACGACACATTGTGAGCTTGTAGATCTGCTATTTTCAAATGGCCGAAATGTCGCTGAAGTGGTTAATGTATACACGTTTTATAATAATAATGAAAGCAACTAGTAACTAAAGTTTTCAAATAATTGTAGTGGAATAAAAGTACACTATTTGCCTCTGAGATGTAGTGGAGTAGAAGTAAAAGTATTGACAATTGGAAATACTCCAGTAAAGTAAAAATCACACCCAGTGTGAAGTGGGTGGTGTGGTCACAGTGGTCATCACAGTGATGGAAGTTCACTAACTTAAAAAAACCCATAAATGTGTTTTTTTTAAGTGCATAGTCCTATTTATAGGGCTATGCACATGTGTCATGTTTCACTAGCCAATCACAGTCCTGAATAGACTGTGATTGGCCAATCACGGTGCAGGGTTAGGGGGGTACACTGGTGGCCAATCACAGCGCAGGGTTGGGGGGGTGCAATTTACAAACCTCACATATAGGGGCGGTTTCACCGCCCAAAAATACCTCAAAATCGTATTTAAGTTGAGTACATGTACTGTGTGGGGCAGCAATGGCTCAGGGGTAGAGTGGCCAGGTAGAGTGAATTGGTAAACCGCAAGGTTTCCAGTTCGATCCCGGGCTCCCCCAGAAGAGTTACTGTCGAAGTGGCCTTGAGCAAGATGCTGAACCCCTAATTGCTCCCGATGAGCAGTTTGGTGCCTTGCATGGTTTCCTCCGCCATCGGTGTATGAATGTGTGTGTGAATGGGTGAATGTAATGCACAATCCATGTAAAGCGCTTTAGATAAAAGCGCTATATAAATGCACCATTTACCATTTTTACATGTACTTAGGGCGGCTTCACACTGGATCCGTTTTCATTCTAACCGTTTCCAAGAACGAATACTGGCCTGAATTCACATTGGCCAAGATCCAATCGCACCAGAGAACACTTGCATATATACCCCCGATCCTATAGGTGGCGGCATGCACATAGTGGTTAACCTGTAGACACAGACGTCATCAACTATGCGACAATGTTTGTGCTGGTCGCGCATAAATATAGGGTTGCGGCTGGGGGGTGAGTCAACCAAGCCCCCAGAGTTGCTGAGAAACATTGAAGCTGCCACCCCAGTGGCCAAAGCTGGAACTGCAGGCAGGGAGAAATACATGCACGCGCAAAACATACTGAGAGATATTTATATTTATACATATAAATATATAAACATATTATACATACATACATATGCATTTACATATAAATATGCATCTCGAGTGTATTTAATAAATATCTCGCGTTCAATCCTTGACACACGGGCTGCCGTAGAATGCAAAAAGGACACTAGTGCGCATGCTCATAACTCTACGGGTGGTCAAAATCGAACCAATAATTCTACTTCCGGCAGGTTTCCGGGTGCTTCAAAACGCCACTGAGCACATTCATTGAAATGATAGCTGGGGGCGGGGCAATCCGCCCTCTAGTTATATTATACCTCTATGGAGTCAACGCACTGAGCGCTCAGCGCGTCAATGCACAGACTGCTGTGTTGTTGACGGACAACGGATGTACGCTTATGAGAAACAACACAAATAAAACCTGGTGAAACACTTGTGTTCATTAGCGCAAGATGAGGATACAGGAAACATTCAGTCTAAATGTCCAGTTTGCTAACCTTCACAACTACTAATACTTTTGTATTTGAAACGTTAAATTTCTCTAAATATTATAAACTTTCACGACAGCTTAAGTACAAAAATATATCATTTATGAAAAGGCAACTATAGTAGCCTATACAGTGAAGTCGGACTGAATGACTGAAACCTTGTATTGTGAATTGTACTTCCATGTACTGTTTCTCATGTCTCATGTCTAAATAAAGTACATCAATCCAACGTCTTTTCTTTTTTTACTCTCTTGGTGTGGGGATTATCTGGCACATGTGACATGTATGTATCTGTTATGAAAGAGAAATTGCATCATGAGTGAAACGGCTATAGTCCTTGGGAAACCATAAACCTACGTAGGCCTACATCTAAATGAGTTACCATATTTACTTACAAATTTCAAATTACAAAGCCTTATAAGCTATATATTTCTGGGATGCATAGTAGCTGAAACTCCACAAGATACCCACAAGATATACTATATATATATATATATATATATATATATATATATATATATATATATATATATATATATATATATATATTGTTGCTGTCCTTATATGGCCGTGACACGGCCTCTCTTTCTATCTCTCGCGCTCTCATTCTTTTTCTGTATGTAATGTTTTATATAATTAAAAAAAAGTTTTATATATAAATATTGCAGGTTTTAGTGCATCATCCCGACTCATTTTATAATTTAATGATGAAATTAACCCGCGGGATGCGGCGGGAGTAAATGTTAAATGAACCTGTGGGATGACAAGGGACAGAATGGGATTTAATTTTTTATTGCGGGAGGGAGCGGCGGTCAGTAATTAACTGCGGGATCCGGCCATGGTTGAACCCCTGTGGATTGATCTGCGACGTGTGTTTGTTGACTGTTTTTGTCGAGTTTATATACCGTCACCTATTCCAAATAGCGGGCCACTTCCGTCTAAAGGCGGTTACACACCGGCGAATATGCGAATATACGCAAAATTCGGACTCGTTCCGAATAATTAAAAGACGCTTTTTTCGCTCCGCGAAACTGGTGTGGAAGCTTGCATTGACTTTATAAGGTTTTTAAAAAATATATATTATTCGCATGAAAAAAATCGCCCGGTGTGTAAGGACCTTTACGGTACGCTTGCTTTCACATTGCAGCTACCGTACCCGAAAACGCATGATCCGGATCCGAGACTGCCTCCCGAGGTGGTTTCGGGAACGGAACGGTTATCCGTTTCGGGGGACGATACGCAACATTTACACGACACCTGCCAAGCGGTCTGGAGTGCACACCCGGGACCCTAGTGTGAAAGCGCTATTAGTTTCTTTCCAACACTGGTGATGCCCCACTCTAGGATAGTGGGTGTGTGTCAGTTGTGTGTGCAACTGAACCAACTGGCAATGACTGGAGTGAAGAGTGAAGCAATATTGATTTGTGATATCAGAATTTCTACTGACAGCTCTCTGATATAAAACAATAAAGGATGTGGACCTTAGTCCACAATCATTCCTTACAGCAGTTTAATGATTACACTATGTTCTTCATTTACAGCAGGGGTGTCCAAACTGTTTTCAAAGGCGACCATAGTTTTTGAAATAGGAAAATATCTTAGGTCCGACTGCATCTGTCATACTGTACCTTATGTGATCATAACAAAGTTACAACATACAAATGCATTACAACCGTAATGACATTGGGAATTGTCAACCCTCTGACTCCTCATCTGTAAATGAGTCCAGTGACTCTGATTAGTCCAGGGCTGAGCATGTATGAACTTTTTACCTCAGGAGTTTATACAAATATTGGTCATTTGTAAATACCAATAAATAATTTAGTTACATAAACAGATTTTTATTTATTTAACGAAAAAACATCACATGGATGCACCTGGGACGTATTATCAGTGTTGTAGCCTGGGGTCATAGGATGTTTTGGGTCTCGCAACATACACCCTCGCCCAGGTGACCCAGCCAGGGTTGATCAAGCCCCGACTTATGTCCCAGGTAGCTACCCACGGTCAGTCCTAAATAGGGAAAGACAGGGCCACTCAATACGCTTGTCCGAAACTACTCTGCCAGGAATGGGGGAGAGGAGCTACTCTGGCACGTGGAGGGACTAGGCTCTTCACTCTTCATTTCACTGATAGTTATATTACGTATTTATGAGATAATAAAAAATATTATTATATTATTTAATTTCTGTGGAATAAAAAAAATAATATGTGATGGCCTTCTCGCCCTGGCATTTGGCCTTTGTGCCCTCAAATAATTGACAACATCAAAGGTGAAATGTCCTTGTCCCTAAAATGATGACATTTCAGGCCTGGATTGTAGCAATATGTTTTCAGTCTTCTCAGGGCAGTAAAACTTCACTCAGCCTCTGTAGAGGAAACAGGAACCATCAACATGAACCCGACCTGACCTTAGAGGAAACTATGAATCCTCTCACTTCTTCACAAGACTTTATCTCTCCTGTTTGGATATTTATGACCACTTGTTAAATTGAACAAACAATTCATATCCAATAATATCATGCAGGTAGATGACATTTATGGTGTTTCTTTTCTTCATTTAGTTTTATTTACAAGCATGATTCATGGCCATCAACATTAGCTAAATGTAAGCCTACTACACATTGTATGATGTTCAGTATTAATGTGTGAACATGGACTTGATTTAAACTAATACACAACTACTGTTGTTTAAATACATGGTGGGTGGAAGACATTTATAAGATTTACAACTGTATACAATCCAAATGCAGGATATGTCAAGTCTAGTGCAGCAACAATATCTGGTGATATCAGCAGTTCTCCATTCTCTGATATAAAACAATAAAGACTGTGGACTTTAATCCAGAATTATTCTTTACAGCAGGTTAAAGATTACACAATGTTCTTCATTTACAGGAATCACTTGTCAGTCGTACATGTTGACACTGGAGGACGAAGCTTATAGAGTCTGGACTTGTTTCTTCAAAGACTAACTCTGTAGACAGTAATAAGGTAAGCACTGATCTAACTATATATTCCATGTTGGGCATTAGTTATCAGGAGTATTAAGTTGTATTACATACAGTATTATACATATTACTTTTACTGTAATAATTATCCTTAGGAGGAATGAAAAAAAGTTTGATGAATACATTGCTGCCTGCAAAAGGTTTACAAAGGACAACAATGTATATGTCTTTGACTGACACAAACTCAAAACAATGACAGTGTTGAAAGTGTGCCTGTCTTCTCCCTCATGATTCACTCCTCCTTAATCTTTAAGCTACACACAGAGCACAGACTGTCTCAGACCTGCACTTACGTCATACGTTTGCACGATGGCACATGCTTAAAAAGAACAGATCTATAAGCTAATAATTCCTAAAATTGCAACATGTTGACATCTTATATCTGTTATTTTTGCGCATACGACAACCTCCTTCTATGCTTGAATGGGCTGCTGGACATACACACACGGACACACACACACACAAACACATGCATGCACGCACGCACGCACGCACGCACGCACGCACATATACACACACCTCATAGATTGACACACACACACACACACACACACACACACACACACACACACACACACACACACACACACACACACACACACACACACACACACACACACAGAGCAAAGAGACATCACTTTTATCTCGGTCAGAAACAAAAATCTTGTTCATTGAGACGATAATATGGACAACATATTAATAAGTACTATGCCATAATATTACAGTTCAGGCAATAGTAATAAGGTACACTACTTATTAATGGGGAAAGTAATAATATTACAGTATATTACTACATTACATTACATTACATTACATTACATTACATTACAGTCATTTAGCAGACGCTTTTATCCAAAGCGACTTACAATAAGTGCATTCAACATAGGTAGGCAAGAAAACTACTAATCACCAGAAGTCTTAAGTGCCTAGCTATAAGGTAAAAGTGCAATATATCAGCTACCTACTTTTTTAAACAGATGACACAAATAGGAAAATCAAATGAGCAAGAGTGTGTCAAATAAACAAGATCCAATAAAACAAGAGCTCGTACAAACAATTGACAACAAGTAGGCAAGGCTAAGTGGAAGAGCTAGGGTCAGGGTAGTTTTCCTGAAGAGGTGGGTTTTCAGCCTGCGGCCTCTATAGGGTTAAGGTTAGGCTTATGATAATCTTTCAAGACAGATTCAGCAAAATAAAAACTTCCCAGAGGGTTTATGATACATCAGATGTATACATTTTACCCTCATCTATAAATGAGATCTTGAATCTTAGCAGAACCAGAATATGCTTTTACAATGAATAACTTTGTACGAGTGTGTGAAATTCTCTACAATTGCACGTTTATCAAAGGCAAAAAGATACATTTGCAACATACAGAACTGCTACCAGTATCCTATATAATCAGATCTATATTCACAGCATCGTGCTATTACAGTAGCATTCTAGTGACATTACAACTACAGTATATTCTGTTATACATGTTTATATCAGATGCAGCAGTGCAGATATTTAGCTTGAGCATATTAACTGCAATAATAATAATCATCATCATCATCATTGTCATAATATATTATTATTATTATTATTATTACACTTATTATTATTATTATTATTATTATTATTACATTAATAATAATAATTATTATAATAATAATAAGTATCTTGTTGTGTGTTGTCTTGTGTTGCAGTGAGTGGTGGAACACCATCTGAAGAATCAGAATCAGAATCAGAATCAGAATCAGTTTTATTGTCACATCACAGGTTTACAAGGTAAAAAAGTGGGTGAAATTCGTTTTTGTACATCGTTCCCATCGCAACGTTAATTTCCATAGAAAGAAGAGGGGGGGGGGGGGAGAAGAAGAGGGGTGGGGGGCAAGTGGGAAGGAGATCAAAACAAGAGAGCAACAGAAGGCCAGACAATTTATCTACATATTTACAAAGTACCTGAGATAATAAAAAACTAAGGTGCCTGAGCATAGCAGCAATGTATGTATACTGTGCATGTTATACTTATACTGTGCATGATATACATATGGACGTTAAGGTGCTTAGAGAAAAAAGAGCACAATAAAAAAGACAAAAAAGTCAGTGCGTTATACATGGGATTAAGGTGCAAAAGGTCAGTGCGTGTCCACCTAGGGTGGACTGACCCTAGTATAATCCGCAAGTAGCTCCATGAGGGAGTGCAACAAAAAAGTCATTTGTACCTGGTGTAGTCCACAGGTGTGTCCGAGGGGGAGCTAAGTCCAAGTCATTGTCCCTGCACCGCCTGCTGTCAGGCTGCTGAACAAGGCTTATGCCTCATTCAGCATCCTGACAGCAGCCGGATTAAAACTGCACCAGTACCTGGTGGTGGAACTCTTGATACTGCGGTAGAGCCCCTTGCCCGGTCGCGGTCGTTGTAGGGGTTTGAACAGTCTGTGACTTGGGTGGTGCTTGTCCTTGATGATGCGCTTGGCTTTGAAGCAGGAAGTTCATACTGCTGGTCACCTGACAAGGTTTATGATTGGCTGCTGAAGAGACATGCTGGACCAATAGCGCCCTCTTCAGGATATGGAAGTGAAGTTCCCAGCCATCTTGATGTGATGAGTGTGAGAGATGAAGATGATTCATAGATATAAATCAGATGAATAATACAAATAATTACACCAATTATCAAATCAAGAATCATATGCAATCATGATGCCATGAACAATATAACTGCCAACAATCTCATAAAACAAAACAAAAATAGCATTAAAAGTAGCTAAAAATGTACATACAATGGAATTAATAATGGAATTATGGAAGTAATTATTCAAGGTGTTCGGAACTTGAAAGACTTGACTTTCTCTGTTCACAGAGAAGAGAAGAGAAGAGAAGAGAAGAGAAGAGAAGAGAAGAGACATAAAATAAAATAATACAATAATGAAAAAAAATCATATAAAAACTAAAAAGAAAAATCATTTTGAACTTACAACTCAATAACAGACCGCTGTCTAATCAAAGGCTCAGAGCACCTGCTGGGCTGCTTGATTTTGTGCTGCATCTAACATGACAGCCATGTAAACAAACACACAATGTCATTTACAGTCATTGTTTAGGTAGTCAACTCCTTTCGGGATGATAAAGACCCCTCGGCTTTGCCTCGGGCTCCAATCATCCTTGAGATTATTTCTCAACAATGACCGCCTCAGCGTCAATTATTCCTTGCTTAAATCAGTAAACTTCTATCCAGGAGAGACAATAATAACAGAAATGTGCAACAACTACATACAGTAGGTAGGTGGCCAGTTTCACTTACAAAATCTTTGCATCATGCATGTCACACAAACAGATTGCGCCAATGGTTTTGATAATGTGGATGGTGGATGTTAAATGGTGGATTTGTGGATAGGACTCTATATGAAAAAACTTGTTATATCAACAAAACACATAGCAAGTTTGTGTGACATGCATGATGTAAAGGTTTTGAAAGTGAAACTGGTCAAAGTCACTGGCCACCTACTGTAACCAAAGAAAATAAAACATCTAAAATGTATACGACAGTATGTGTGTTAAAAAGATGAACAGGACTCTTAAAATCAGATAAAGAGATTAGATGATCCAGTTTATGTTTAGCCTGTAAATCATTGATAAAACAAACTCATGTTGCCTGCCTCAGTTTGAACACCATGCAATGCAACCATTTGTGTCAACTTAAATTATGACTGCTCTGTTAAAGTACAAATGCAGCATTCATGTACACAGCAACAACGTACTTAGAATAGCCTCATAACAGGATCATGGTGTACATTTATGTATATATGATGACATTTCATCCTAATGTTTTTATGGCATTGAAAGGGTTAATCTGTTGACAGAGTTGACAGATCCTGTAGCAATAGCGCCCACTTGGCCCGGATCCGTGGCCTAGCGGTCCAAGCACCTAGGCTCAATGTAGCCTGACAGCGCTTCGCGGGTTTGAGTCCCGTTCCCGCCGAACTTTGCTGCATGTCTCTCCCCATCTCTCTCACCCCATTTCCTGTTTGTCTACACTGCACTATGAATAAAGATTACAAAAAAGGAAAAGCCCCAAAAAAATATATCTAAAAAAAGTAATTAGTGTGAACAGGGCAACCAGACTATAGTAATCTTCACACTTTATTAGTGTGGTTGCCCTAACAGGGCAACCAGACTATAGTACTCTTCCCACTTTATTTCTTTCTAGATAAACAATATTTCAAACCGCATCTCCTCCCACAGTTTTTTTCCCCAATGTCGAGCCATATGTCAAAATGACCGGCTTGACCGGGAATCGTGCGCTTGTATTTTGCTAAGAGATTGGTTACACATTGGTTTTATTGATATTGATTTATTAGTGCATTAAATTTCCCCATCCACTTTAATGAAAAAGTGAAAAAACTCAAATTTAAGTCTTTTTTTCTCAGAAACCGTAAAAGCTAGAGTTACCAGATTTGGAGGGGAGGTTCATAATTTAGTCCGAAATTATTGAAAAAATAATTACACTAATCGGCCACATGGTGGCGCTATAACAGCCCCCTTTACGTTTTGGCCTATAACTCTTGAACCGTAGGTCGTAAAATAAAAATCCTTTCCCCTGGATTCCTTGGGTCACGACGCATCTCCCCATATAGGCCACGCCCATTTGCGTCAGGATAGATTTTCCGCCATTTAGAATTTTCTTCAAAACACACTTTTAGCTCCTCCTCCCATATATTTTATCAGAATTTCACAAAAATCGGTACACATGATCTCTGGACCCATGCGACAATCTGGAGCTAACTCCACCCCCCTTTGGTGGAGTTAGCTGGTTTAGCAGAAAGTTTGAGGATCCAATGGAGTTAGCTGGTTTTGTCAGAAGCACTTTTTAATACTTTTCATTGGTTTAATATTTTTTTTTACCAACACACAGACGTAAAGGGTGTTCAATAGCACTGATTTATGGGGGAAAAAAATGCAAAAGCAGAAAAATTGAGTTAGCTGGTTCCTTATATATATATTGCGTATATATATTGTATATACACACACACACACACACACACACACACACACACACACACACACACACACACACACACACACACACACACACACACACACACACACACACACACACACAAAATAATATTACTTTACAAATAAAATGATCTATTACCTGTTACTATTGATAATCCTGTTTATGTGTACTTTGTGCTTTGAATCAAGTTCTTTATAACTATGCAGGTTATAGTTTTAAAGAACTTGATTCAAACAGATTTACTGCTGAAATGAATAACTTGGTGTAATATTTCTGTCCCCTCACTCACCCACCAGAGGGCGACCTGCAAACCACTGACAGGTTTGTTCATTCAGTGAAATTGTTTATTATGTACGTGTAAAGTAACTAAGTACATTTACTCAAGTAATGTACTTAAGTCAATTTTGAGGTATTTTTTGCTTTACTGGAGTATATCCAATTTCAAATACTTTTACTTCTACTCCACTACATCTCAGAGGCAAACATTATACTTTAACTCCACTACAATCATTTGAAAACTTTAGCTACTAATTACGCAGATATATTATATTATAAAACATACATTAACCACTTTAGCCCTATTTTATACATAGGCTATTTGAAAATAGCCGATCTACAAGCTCACATCGCTTGTAGATCTGCTATTTTCAAACATTGTAGTAGTACTTTTAGTACTTTTACTTTTGGTATCATTATTATTATCATTATTGTTGTTATTATTAATATTATTATTATTAACTTTCCTTCCGTAAGAATGACTGTGTTATTATGATGATTATTATTATGATTATTATTATGATTAGCTTTCATTCTATAACAATAATTATTACATTTTAGTTTCCTCTTGTGTAGAAAAAGTTCCTGAGGAGAATGAATGTGAGCAGTGGTGACTCACAAGTAGAGGTGTAAAGTAGCAAAGTATATTTACAAGGATAAGTGATTTTTCTTTGGTTAAAATAAGTGTTAAATAGCTCTATATTCTGATAGTACTCAGAGGGTTTAAGTGGATAATAACGGTGTATTACTCCAGTATCACCAGCAGAGGGCAATATTTATCCACCAAGGAGGCACAGTTTTCATTCACAGATCAAGGTCTACTGCAATAATTAGAGGTATTGCCCCCGATTCACTAAGCAATTTACGACCATATTTTGATCTTACCGGCATTTAAGACCAATATGTGTCTTCATGCAAAATGTTGTCTTAAATGCCGGTAAGATCAAGATATGGTCGTACATTTCTTAGTGAATCGGGGATATTTGTTGATTAAAATAAAACTTTTTTTTTTGTTAGAAAATAAATAAAAAATAAAGTTTGTGTGATAGTGTATTCATCGCTATACAGTGTTTGTTCAGTAACAGGGGTCTGCCTGTCTCTCCAGCTCTTTAATACGCAGAAAATACATTTTCAGGGAGGTTGCCTATTTTTCCTGCTCATTTCTTTGTGTCATCACTTCCAATCTCTTGTTTATCCTGTATCCTGAGTTCTCTTCCCTGATTGATGGATAAAATTGGTATCCCGACCCGAACATGCATTTTCTATTTACTAAGCTGGAGAGACAAGGAGACCCCTGCTACTGAACAAACAGTATACCAATGAGTACTATAAACAATACTACTGCACCTTTAAATTTCACAATTTTACATGTTGATGTAACAAACACTCGTGCGTGCGTGCGTGCGTGCGTGGGTGCCTGCATGCCTGCGTGCGTGTGTGCGTGCGTGCGTGCGTGTGGACTTCCTGTCACCCACACACAACAGGAAATTCCAGTCTTCCTGTGTTCAACTATTTGTTTGATGGTGTCTTCTGTAGACATAACATCTGTCAGGCAGAAACCGAGAGACCTTGTATCTCCATAATTCAACTACACCCCCCCCCCTCCTCTTTTAAGTGAAAGTGGTTAAGTGTGTGTATGTTTTATAAATATTTAACCAATGAAAAGTATTTGCAAGAGCTTGTGACTAAATAACTACATTGGATCCATTGGATACTTTCCTGAAAAGTAACAGTTTTGGACATACAAGGTTTCCACCTGACAGAGACGGTATCTTGCCATGCCGTCTAACAGACACTGCTTCAGGGAGAGAGAGTGTGTGAGAATGAAACTGACAGAACGTTGGTCACTTTACGTTGTTATGCAAAAGAAGGTAAGGGTTATTTAAGTTTACTGTGAATAGAATGTTAGTTTGAATTCCCTGATCATTTCTAAAAAGAAGGTTAACAATTCCTTGGATAAAATAAAGAATTACATTTATATAGTGCTTTACCTTCACACACACACACACACACACACACACACACACACACACACACACACACACACACACACACACACACACCTGAGGAAACCATGCATGGCACAAACCTGCTTATCAGGAGCAGTTAGGGGTATTAGCGTCTTGCTCAAGGACGCTTTAACACTAACAAAAGGGGGAGCCGGGGAACCTTCCGTTTCCCAAGAGGCCGGTGAGAGCGGTGACGCTTTACCTCCTGAACCACTGCTGCCCGACTGTTGTCAGCCAAAGTTGTTTGTCTATAATCACACTGATTGCCAAACACCTGTGGTTTGTTTTCCAATTATTTCCCTATGTTTCGCAGCATGCATTCTTGCGGTGCACATGTGAGAAGTATGTTAGTACACACATATTTCTATGTATGATTCGCTGAAACTCCTTTCAACACACACACGCACGCACGCACGCACGCACGCACGCACACACACACACACACACACACACACACACACACACACACACACACACACACACACACACACACACACACACACACACACACACACACACACACTTGGAGGAAATGGGCTACAGCATGAAGTTGAGGAATGTCGCTGCTTTTGATATCCCCCCAACCCCCCTCTGGTCTGTCATTTTCATCGGAGGTGTGGGGAAATGTCACTATAACTTAGCCTGGCATGGCCAGACTAATATCACTGCGTAGATATTAGTCTGGAATCTCTGTATGGAACGTGCATTTCCAAGGGCCGAATTAAAAAAAAAGCCTCCAGTGATAAACCCGACCCATATTTGCATACTGGGCCCTGATTGGTCCCTCACAACTTCGGAGGGAGAGAAATCCAATCTCAACTGAGATCTGCCGAGGAAACTTATTTGTTTTCAATGGTAGATTTGTCTGGAACCAGACTAACTATAACTGTCCGTAACACAGTGGTTCTCAAAGTGAGGACCGGGGACCCAGGGGTCCTTGTGGGGGTTCCAGGGGGTCCCCAGCATAGTTAGTTAATATAGCATCACAATCATTTTAACCACTTAAACCATACTTTATACTTTGGCTATTCAAAAATAGCAGATCTACAACTCACAGGCAGCTGCGACCTTGTATAGAGCTGCTTTTTTTTTTTAATGGATTTATAAAAATAAAAAAAACATATCCTCCTATAATTCGACAAAGCTCTGTGAGGGTGGTGAGGCCAAAATCGTGGTGAGGACAAAATCGTCAAATCGCCAAAATCTCAGCATTTGATCTGAATTTGCACCCAGCCATTGACCATTACCATGTGCACGGAACAGCAAAGCCCGTTTTTCGCTTCCTCCAAATGTCAGCTGTTTATTAGCGTTTTTGTGTTCACTGGCTCCTGGGTTGCCAAATCATGTGCGCATATCCCCCACGGGTATGGTCTATGTAAAGGAGACGGGGTCTCCAGGGAATGTGGTATATATAGCCAAATTCATCACTTCTTGCAATAAAGAGGACATGGAGGACCCAGATGGTACCGGAGCCCCATCAGCGACGTCAGGTGACGGGGTGGCCGTCCCCACTCCAGCAGATGCCCTGCTATTACATCCAGCTCCTCCAGCGGATGCCCCGCCACCGCCTCTTACACCGGTGGCTCCCTCAGTATACCAGCCACTGCCTCCTGCGCCACCTGTGGCTCTGCCAGTGGCCCAGCCACTTCCTCCTGCGCCACCTGTGGCCTTTCCAGTGGCCCAGCCTCTGGTCAAACTAGAACTGAATGCAATCAGCAACAGCTGGTATATATAGCTTCATTAAATGAGGAGCACCTGTAATCAGAGTAACTAGTATTAAGCAATACCCAATCAGAAACAGGAGGCAATAAACAAACTTATTGGGTAAGGTCAGTGTGACCTAGAGGCAATACACACGATCATTAGGTAAGTCCAGGCAGTGTGGCCTTTCCAACTGTCTAGTTTAACATAAATCTTCTTTTTTGAGTGTCCGTGGCACAAAATAGTTTTAGATGGGGGTCCGCGGCCAAATCCATAGGATTTTGGGGGTCCTTGACATGAAAATGTTTGAGAATCACTGCCTTAACACACATAATATGTTAGTGTGGGCTAATGGACAATACAGCCTCCAACAACAGCCGTTGATCAGTGGTTCTCAAACTTTTTCATATGGATCCCCAAATAAATTAACACATTTTGCTGGGGACCCCCTGGAACCTGTGACCCCACTTTGAGAACCACTGTCTTAGAAGACCCCCCCTTCAAGTAAAGTTAGGTCCACTTTAACCTTGTACCGTTTTGTCTCCAACTGAAAGGACAATAACAAGTTAACTGCCCCAAAGTGCCGAACCGGAATACAGGAAGTACCAGCTTATACTGGAATTTCCTGTAGCGCTTTATGGACTTCCTGTATTTTGGTCAATTGTTCTTGTGCAGCCACGGTCCACATTATAAAAGAGCAGTAACTATGGTAACTGTTATTGACATGCCCTGGGTGGGGAGAGGACAGGAGAGGAGAGGAGAGGAGAGGAGAGGAGAGGAGAGGAGAGGAGAGGAGAGGAGAGGAGAGGAGAGGAGAGGGGAGGGGAGGGGAGGGGAGGGGAGGGGAGGGGAGGGGAAGAGCCACTGGTTTATCGTGTAGAAAATGTTGTTTTGGAATATTTTCAAACATTGTCTGACACACACACACACACACACACACGCACACGCACACACACACGTACACACACACACACACACACACACACACACACACACACACACACACACACACACACACACACATACACACACACACACACACACACACACACACACACACACACACACACATACAAACACACACACACACACACACACACACAGTCGCACACAGTCGCACACAGTCCGACATGATGCAATCAAGCATCATGGCTGAGCATTGAACAATACAGGTTGCTGTGGAAACACACACTGACCAATCAACAGGTAGTGTCTCTAGCCCCATCCCCAGTAGTCACCATGGATACCGTACAACATGAAGATGAACGATAGTACAACAGTATTATTATGGGATGTGTAAACAGCCTTAGCTTTTATACTGTAGATGCTTTATTTACACAACATGGAACTGACCTCTGCCCTTCTAGCAGGCTTATTAATGAAATGTGTATATCATTGTTGTCAGGCAGAAGCCATATCTCCATATCTCAACGTTTTATCACCCCAGTAGGCCTACTGTTTTTTATTATGTTGTACATGACTATAAGGTATCGTATGAATATAATGTTCTCCACAGTTCCTCCAACCATACCAGAGCTTATCACTCCGCTCAGATAGAGAGGATAAGCTTGCGTTCCCATAGAGTGTACAGTGATGGGTACCATAGGTGTCACCAGTGACCCATCTTAGGGCAGGATGGTACACAGTGTCGAGGCGCTTTAAAATTGATGGAGCAGCAGTTCTATAAATAATGTCTCCATAGTCTAAAACAAAGAGAAAAGTGGCTTCAATCACTGTTTTCCTACTGGATGCAGGAAAGCATGATTTATTTCTATAGAGAAACCCAATGTTTTGTCTCATTTTGGAGACAAGGTTATCAATGTGAAATTTAAAACACAATTTCTCATCTAGCCAGATGCCAAGGTAATTGTATTCCGTGTGTGAGTGTGCTTGCACACAGGGTGTGTGTAATGCGTCAGTGCAGTAGTACTGCGTAGAAGTGCTTGTAGTTGCATGCTGTTCCTGCTTGCTACCGGCTAGCCCTCCTTGTGGGGGTGAAAAGAGGAGCCGAGTGCGTAAGCCTCCTCTTCCTCTTGCCTCCTCTAGCCTCTCCACCGTCAAGACTCCTGTAGTGCCTCCTCGTGGCCACATACGGTAACTGGGACTTCGCGGTCTCAGGCTAAACTGGAGGGGATCTCGGAGCAGCAGTGGGCCCCAGAGGCGAGGTGCGCAGGCCCACCGGTGTGTGGACACGCCCTGGCACCCGCCAACCACTGCAACCAATAGTACCCCCCCACTGCCTTGTGGTACCTTTGGGAGAGGGAAAGGCTATGGGAGTAAACTTAGAAGACCCCCCCTTCAAGTAAAGTTAGGTCCACTTTAACCTTGTACCGTTTTGTCTCCAACTGAAAGGACAATAACAAGTTAACTGCCCCAAAGTGCCGAACCGGAATACAGGAAGTACCAGCTTATACTGGAATTTCCTGTAGCGCTTTATGGACTTCCTGTATTTTGGTCAATTGTTCTTGTGCAGCCACGGTCCACATTATAAAAGAGCAGTAACTATGGTAACTGTTATTGACATGCCCTGGGTGGGGAGAGGACAGGAGAGGAGAGGAGAGGAGAGGAGAGGAGAGGAGAGGAGAGGAGAGGAGAGGAGAGGAGAGGAGAGGAGAGGGGAGGGGAGGGGAGGGGAGGGGAGGGGAGGGGAAGAGCCACTGGTTTATCGTGTAGAAAATGTTGTTTTGGAATATTTTCAAACATTGTCTGACACACACACACACACACACACACGCACACGCACACACACACGTACACACACACACACACACACACACACACACACACACACACACACACACACACACACACACATACACACACACACACACACACACACACACACACACACACACACACACACATACAAACACACACACACACACACACACACACAGTCGCACACAGTCGCACACAGTCCGACATGATGCAATCAAGCATCATGGCTGAGCATTGAACAATACAGGTTGCTGTGGAAACACACACTGACCAATCAACAGGTAGTGTCTCTAGCCCCATCCCCAGTAGTCACCATGGATACCGTACAACATGAAGATGAACGATAGTACAACAGTATTATTATGGGATGTGTAAACAGCCTTAGCTTTTATACTGTAGATGCTTTATTTACACAACATGGAACTGACCTCTGCCCTTCTAGCAGGCTTATTAATGAAATGTGTATATCATTGTTGTCAGGCAGAAGCCATATCTCCATATCTCAACGTTTTATCACCCCAGTAGGCCTACTGTTTTTTATTATGTTGTACATGACTATAAGGTATCGTATGAATATAATGTTCTCCACAGTTCCTCCAACCATACCAGAGCTTATCACTCCGCTCAGATAGAGAGGATAAGCTTGCGTTCCCATAGAGTGTACAGTGATGGGTACCATAGGTGTCACCAGTGACCCATCTTAGGGCAGGATGGTACACAGTGTCGAGGCGCTTTAAAATTGATGGAGCAGCAGTTCTATAAATAATGTCTCCATAGTCTAAAACAAAGAGAAAAGTGGCTTCAATCACTGTTTTCCTACTGGATGCAGGAAAGCATGATTTATTTCTATAGAGAAACCCAATGTTTTGTCTCATTTTGGAGACAAGGTTATCAATGTGAAATTTAAAACACAATTTCTCATCTAGCCAGATGCCAAGGTAATTGTATTCCGTGTGTGAGTGTGCTTGCACACAGGGTGTGTGTAATGCGTCAGTGCAGTAGTACTGCGTAGAAGTGCTTGTAGTTGCATGCTGTTCCTGCTTGCTACCGGCTAGCCCTCCTTGTGGGGGTGAAAAGAGGAGCCGAGTGCGTAAGCCTCCTCTTCCTCTTGCCTCCTCTAGCCTCTCCACCGTCAAGACTCCTGTAGTGCCTCCTCGTGGCCACATACGGTAACTGGGACTTCGCGGTCTCAGGCTAAACTGGAGGGGATCTCGGAGCAGCAGTGGGCCCCAGAGGCGAGGTGCGCAGGCCCACCGGTGTGTGGACACGCCCTGGCACCCGCCAACCACTGCAACCAATAGTACCCCCCCACTGCCTTGTGGTACCTTTGGGAGAGGGAAAGGCTATGGGAGTAAACCCAGACAGATAATCAGGAGTGGAGCCCCTAAGGCGGCTGGGTGTCACTGCTGACCTCCTGCCGGCAGCTCCTGCAGCCAAGCTGATGCCAGATGTATTGCCTTGCTCTCCTCTGGATCACATCAGCACGGCCGAGAGGGGGATTCTGATGATTGGGCAACCCAGGATCTCCATACTCCCTGCCCAGGCTTGCGCCATGGAGAGGTCACTCCAGCCTCCCCTTGGAGGGAGGAAACAACACGGAAGCTGGCAGTCTACGGGTTCTAAGTCCTACCCGTCTGGCGAAGGGAATGGGGCGCCACGTGTGCCAACCCCCCAGCGCCAGCGTCATCCTGGCGGGGCATAGGGTAAAGCTCAACTAGCGGACGTCAACACTGCACTAGTGAAAAACAGGATGAAAACAAAGATAACGAAAACGAAGATACCAGCTCTTCGAGTATCAAGCTGGAATGTCAGAACCATGCGCACAGGGCTCTCGGACAGCCTTGACCACATCGATGACTCGCGAAAGACAGCCATCATCGACCGCGAGCTCCACAGACTTAATGTTGACATCGCTGCCCTCCAAGAGACACGTCTCGCTGACTGTGGCTCTCTGAAGGAAAAACACTACACCTTCTTCTGGCAGGGCAAGAGCGCAGAGGAGACCCGAGAGTATGGCGTGGGATTTGCTGTGAAGAACACTCTGCTTCCCATGATAAACCCACCGACAGGAGGCTCTGAGCGGATCCTTGCAATCCGCCTATCCACCAGTAGCGGGCCAGCCAACCTGTTGAGTGCTTATGCCCCGACTCTCTGCTCACCATCAGAGTCAAAAGATAAGTTCTACGTGGAGCTTGATGCGGTTGTCAACACCTTCCCGAAGAATGAGCATCTGCTCCTTCTGGGAGACTTCAATGCCAGGGTAGGTGCTGACCATGAATCCTGGCCAGACTGTCTTGGTCACTTTGGAGTGGGGAACATAAATGAAAATGGACAGCGTTTGCTAGAGTTGTGCTGCTACCACAAGCTCTGCATCACCAACACCTTCTTCCAGACAAAGCCTCTGCACAGGGTCTCCTGGAGACACCCCAGATCTAAACGTTGGCACCAGCTCGACCTCATCATCACGAGGCGAGAGGCACCTAACAGTGTACATCTCACACGGACGTTTCACAGCGCTGACTGTGACACGGACCACGCACTAGTCCTCAGCAAGGTCAAGCTACAGCCAAAGCAGATCCATCACACCAAGCAGAAGGACCGTCCACGCATCAACGCCAGCCGTTCTACCAACCCGGCTGTCACACAGCGCTTCCTCTCCTCCCTCGACCAAGAACTCTGTGCGTCAAGCCAGCAGTGTGCTGTGGACAAGTGGAACTTCTTACGTGACACCATCTATGACCAAGCCATTGTAGCATATGGAAAAAGAACAAAAAGGAACGCAGACTGGTTAGTGCAGCAGAGATGGAGCCAGTTATAGAGGCTAAGCGTACCGCTTTCCTCAAGCACAAGGAGAACCCCTCCCAGAGGAACCTTGACGTCTTGAGAGAGGCTAGGAGCAAAGCCCAGCAAATGGCACGATGCTGCGCAAACAACTACTGGCTTGAGCTCTCCTCAAATATACAGGTTGCCTCGGATACAGGAGATATCAGGGGCATGTATGAGGGGATCAAGCAAGCAACCGGCCCGTTCATCAAGAAAACTGCACCACTCAAATCCAAGTCTGGTGAAGTCATCACTGCATCAACAGTCCATCAACAAGCAGATGGAAAGATGGGCTGAGCACTACATGGACCTTTACGCTACAGAAAACACTGTGACAGAGGAGGTTCTGAATGAAGTTACAAACCTGCCTGTCATGGAGGAGCTTGACAAGGAACCCACACAGGAGGAGCTCAGCAAAGCCATTGACAACCTCGCTTGCGGCAAGGCCCCAGGTGCTGACGGGATAACACCTGATGTCATCAAACTTGGGAAACTATCCTTACTGCCGCACCTTCATGACCTCCTCTGCCTCTGTTGGAAGGATGGAGCTGTCCCTCAAGACTTGCGTGACTCCAAGATCGTCACCTTGTATAAGAACAAGGGAGACCGCAGTGACTGCAATAATTACCGCGGCATCTCCCTGCTCAACATCGTTGGGAAGGTCTTCGCCCGTGTCGCCCTCGCTAGACTCCACCTCCTTGCAGAGCGTGTCTACCTCGAGTCACAATGTGGCTTTAGGGCAGCAAGATCTACGGTGGACATGATCTTCACCCTTCGGCAGCTGCAGGAGAAGTGCCGGGAGCAGAGGAGACCCCTGTATCTGGCCTTTGTTGATCTCACAAAGGCCTTCGACCTTGTCAGCAGAGACGGTCTCTTCAAGCTGCTTGTGAAGATCGGCTGCCCCCCAAAACTACTTGCCGTCATAAAGTCTTTCCATGACAACACACAGGGCTCAGTCTGCTGGGAAGGAGAAATTTCAAATGCCTTTCCAATCCACAGTGGTGTGAAGCAGGGATGCGTTCTCGCGCCAACCCTCTTCGGAATTTTCTTCTCGCTCGTACTGTCTGTTGCATTCGGCTCATGTCCCGAAGGTGTGTACCTACACACCAGAGCGGATGGCAAACTTTTCAACCTTGCCCGTTTGCGTTCCAAGACCAAGGTAACCAGTGTCCTCCTGTGGGAAATGCTTTTTGCTGACGATGCAGCACTAGCATCCCACAATGAGGCTGGGCTTCAGGGGCTGATGGACAGGCTTTCATCTGCCTGTAAGGAGTTTGGTCTCACCATCAGCATTAAGAAGACCAATGTCATGGGCCAAGCTGAAACTCCTCCCTCCATCTCCATCGAGAATAAGACTCTGGAATGTGTTAACACCTTCACATACCTCGGATCCACAATCTCCAGCAACTTGTCACTCGACACAGAACTGAACACCCGTCTTGCAAGAGCCGCCACAGTGATGGCCAAGCTGTCAAAAAGAGTATGGTCAAACAACCGTCTAACTGTGCGCACAAAACTCCAGGTCTACCAAGCCTGTGTCGTCAGCACCCTGATGTATGGCAGCGAGGCCTGGACCACCTATACCAGACATGAGAAACAGCTAAACAGCTTCCACCTGCGTTGCCTACGCCACATCCTGGAAATCTCTTGGCAGGATAAAGTTCCCAACACAGAAGTTCTGTAACGTGCTCACTCCACCAGCATGTTCACCATGCTGAGTCAGCGCCGCCTTAGGTGGCTTGGCCATGTCCACAGGATGGACCCCAGCCGGCTCCCCAGAGCTGTCCTGTACGGTGAGCTGTCAACAGGCTCCAGACCTCTTGCTCGCCCACGCTTGCGCTTCAAGGACGTCTGTAAACGTGATATGAAGCAGGCAGGCATTGACCACAACAACTGGGAGGAAGCTGCAAAAGACCGTGGTGCTTGGAGGCGGACTGTCGCTTCAGGAACTCGCCGTGCTGAGGAGAGGCACATCTCCTTGCTGCAGGCGAAGAGGCAGAAGAGAAACCTGCTTGAAGCAGCCCCCACTCCAGTACCAGACCCTTCCCCATTCGTCTGCGCCAATTGCAACAGAGACTGTCACTTCTAGCCCTAGTGAACAGCATTCATTTTGTTTTGCTTGCATTTAAAACAAGCCTAAGCTCAACCTGGGCAACCTGGAGAGCATTAAAAGCAAACTGCAGCTTCCTGGAGGCAAGCTGAGCTGAGTCAGCGACACAGTATATGACCGTGTCGTCTTCATAAAGATGGGCGTGACAGTCATTAAGAGTAGAGATGATATTATTAATATAAAAAGTAAAAAGGACTGGGACTAAGACTGAGACCTGTGGGACGCCCACGGAGACTGGCCGAAACCCAGATTGAGTGCTCCCGGACCTCACAGATTGATGCCTATTAGATAAGTATGTTTGAAAGCATTCCGAGGTTTCATTACTAAAACCTACGTTGTGCAATTTCAGTCGGAGTAGGTTATGGTCTACGGCATGGGTTTTCAACTGGTGGTCCGTGGACCACTGGTGGTCCGTGAAGGTATTGCATGTGGTCCCTGACCATGCATTTAATAATGTAGGAAAGTGAAGATTTGTATTATATTTTATCTTATCGACCACTAGTTGAGAAACAGTATGATGCATTGATGACGCATCAATGTTGTCAGTTACTTGGAAGTTGGATGTCAAGAACTTCCACAGAAATGGGAGTTAGAATTTCTCTGGTTGAGTCATCATTAGTAGGAAATGTGCCCATATCAATTGCATGTGCTTGCTCATACATATGCATATGCAATGAATCAGTTAACATGAGTTTAATATGGAAGGTTAAGAGAACAGAATAGGGGCAACCATGGGAAAGGAATGGATCAGTGGTTCTCAATCTTTTCTGAGCTCTGGACCACTAGCATATCTCAGTTAAATAATGACTGTTAAGGGCTTGATTTAATTCACCTCGAATTAACAAATTAAATTAAGGCCTTAACAGTCATTATTTAATTTCAAGCTTTTCCCCCCACACCACGCCCATATCCCCCCTCCCAACACAACAGTGGTCCCCAGGTTGATTCTCAGTCAGGGTGGTGGTCCCTGGTTCACAATCAGTTGAAAACCCATGGTCTACGGTGTCAAAGGCCTTGGATAAGTCCACGAAAAGGGAAACGACAATAATGATTATTGTCAAAAGCAGTTATAATGGTATCTGTACCTAACGTGACGGCTGTTATTGTGCTGCTATGTTTGGCTCTGAAACCAGATTGGTTTACGTTTAAAACGGAGAAGATTGAGAGAAATCATTTGAGCTGTGAATTTATGAGGGATTCCAAAATGTTGGTATAAGTAAAGCTTCCAGAACAATTGAGGTAGAGAGGGTTCTGTGTTCTGAGGTAGCATTTTGGCTAATTCTAAGATGGTGGGAATCCGTGGAAAGTGGGGGGTCAAGTGTCTTGCCCAGGGACACATAGACCAGGGCTGGGATATGAACCAGGGACCTTCTGTTTCCCAGGCCGTCTTCTCTACCCACTCAGCTACGGCCACACCGAATAGAATTTCATTGTAAGTGTTCACAAATATATACACATGTGTTTCCAGTGGTGTAAAGTAACTAAGTACATTTACTCAAGTACTGTACTTAAGTACAATTTTACTGGAGTATTTCCAATTGTCTATATTCTTACTTCTACTCCACTACATCTCAGGGGCAAATATTGTATTTTTACTCCACTACAATTATTTGAAAACTACTTATTAGTGCAGATATAAATGATTACATTATGAAACATACATTAACCACTTTAGCCCTATTTTATAAATAGGCTATTTGAAAATAGCCGATCAGCAAGCTCACAACGCTTCGCATCGCGACGCGTTGTGAGCTTGTAGATCTGCTTGTAGATATGCTATTTTCAAACATTTTAATACTTTTACTTTTGGTACTTTAAGTACATTTTGATACCAATACTTTGAGTACTTTTTCCACCACTGTATTTCCAAAAGTGTGCATAGGTTTCAGCACAGTTCTGCTCCCACACATCTATGGAGATTTGTTGCTGAAGTTATGACTCCCGTTTTATAGTATCGACGCTGTCTGGTGGTAACCTTGTACGTCCAAAACGTTATTTTTTCATTATTATAAAAAAATTAAAACATAATGAAAACAGCAGATCTACAAGCTCATAACCCGTCGCGATGCAGCGCATTATGAGCTTGTCGATCTGCTGTTCTCACTACTTTTGTGTGATACATCTTGTATGATGAAGTAGCAATAATTTACAAAAAGAAAACATAAAGTTGAAATACGGAGACAAGGCTTTTCCGCCCAACAGCCCAACAGCTGATGTATATTAAGTTTTATGTTTATGTTAGTATTGCAGTAGACACAAGACCACCCACGCACCACACACACACACACACACACACACACACACACACACACACACACACACACACACACACACACACACACACACACACACACACACGCACACACAGGGGCGGATTAACCCTTTGTGGTGCCCAGTGCTACAATCCGTTCTGGTGCCCCTTTTCCCAGCAGGACTTGGCACGAGCGCTGGCGACTACCTGAAATTCAAATAAGGGACACAGTTCCGGGCATCCCTTATTTCCAAGAAAAATAAGGGCTGTCAAAGCGACCTCAGCAGTGCTCCATTGATGCAGTAATTTGTTCAAAAGAAGCCCCCATGCCGAGTGTTGAGTGCATTATGAATGAACATACTTTCCACAAGGTTGATGTTTTTGATATTATCGTGCGCTTTACAGCAGATCAAGTGATTTCAGGTAAATTACTCTCTAGACACTGTCGTATATTTTAGGTGCCAGGCTTAGCTGGTTTGAGATATTAAAGCGGAGAAGACATTCAGATCGGTCTGATCATCCTTTGGTTTATTCAGCATTCAAGCACAACACCATAGCAAAGCTTCCAGGGGCAGAGCCCCTGTCCTACAGCCCTTCGGCTCGGACAGGGCACAGCACACTGAGTTACGTTAGTTCACCTTTTAAACAGTTCCTGTGGGTGGGGGTCAGTGAGACAATGACCCAGACCCTGTGTATTTCAGGTTAACAAAGGCAATGTAAATCGTACTTTACACTAAGCAGAGTGTCCTTGATTAGCAGACGCCAGGCTGGGTCTGTCTGCAACACATTATTCTTCTTAACTTTACTAAGTTACTTTCCATCTGGTTTAGATTAATATAAGCAACTTGTGTTCCATAATACACAACAACACAAGTCAAAGTGAAAGTTTGCAGCTGTCTGTCATTTCCAGTAAATGACTCTCGACACATCTGATACTTATTTTGATGCCAATACTTCCACCACTGCATATAGCATACTGATATCATTAATGACTCAAACCACTGTTGTCATTGAACTTTCTGTTTGAGAAATCACAAACCTCTGCTCTTTTATTGATTATGCATGATGTATTGTTTTCATGAATGTTGACTTCTTGTTACAACAATGAATGTGTTTTTCTTCTGAAACACAGATTAGAGCTGTTATAATGTAACTGCTGGTAACTTAACCCATTAAGACCTGAGGCCGATTCTACAAACGTCTACTGAAATCCTAACAGTTATCTGAAAAAACATATGTTTTTATATCAGTGGTGCTCAAACTTTTTCATGTCAAGGACCCCCAAAATGATACTGTATGTATTTGGCCACCGACCCCCATCTAAATATATTTGATTCCATGGACCCCCAGAAGCAAAGATTTGAGTAAAAAAAATCGCTTTAAAAAAAATAGCCTATATATATTCAAAGATTTGCACAAACTTTCAAAAAAATAGCAGATCTACAAGCTCAGCTCAACTTTACTAAGGGGGCTAGACCACTTTTGGTAGAGGTTTGGGTTGTGTAGTTACCTTGCCCAGGGGTGTAGTGGAGGGGGGACGCGGGTGAGCGGCGCTCCCTCACTTCTCTAACTGCTTAAAAAAATTAAAAATTAAAAAATGTTTGTTTTTTTTTTTGTTTTTTTTTGTAAACATTTTTTAAATGATTTTAAAAAATATCATTTGCACATTTAAAAGCAACACATTTGTAACAACAGCATAATATTGGGTTGTGCAGGTGAGATTTAGAAAACCCTGTGGGGTGGTCCACAGGCCAAATAAGCAGACTTGGTAAGAGTCAGACTCAAGAGCTAAGGGTGGATCAGAGGTTAAACCTTTTCTTTTGAAAAATGTTTGAGGGACATAAACAACATGATATTAAATATATTTTTTAAATTCATGGTGTAGATCCTTTAAAAAACCTGGATCCACAACTTATCCACAACTTAATTTGAAGTGTTAAACACTGCTGTAAGTAGGCCTATGTGTGTAATTTAGGTTAGGTTCATGCTGTGACTAATCTCGTGGCAGACCCCTGAATAGTGTTTGTGGTGCATTTGATGACGTCCACCCACCGTCCACCGTCCACTGTTGACCCATTAGGCAATTGTAATATAGAATACATGTGGCTCATATCCAGTGTTGGGCGCGTTACTTTAAAAAAGTAATTCGTTATAGTTACTAGTTACTTCTCCAAAAAAGTAACTGAGTTAGTAACTGAATTACTCGATAGTAAAAGTAACTATTTGCGTAAAAAAGTTGTAATATGTCAAAGAATTTGGATTGTTTTTGGGAGCAGGTTTCACAAGCCAGATGCATAGAGTAGAACAGCATAGACAGGTACTTACTACTTACACTTATTACACGGCTTGGTTGAATGTTCGATTCTGATTGGTCAGTCATCGGTCATTATTTCTTGATAATGACCGATGAGCTCTATAACGGACCGCTCTGTAATCAGAGACTCAGAGCACCTGCTCATATCAACCTGCGCTGCTTGGTTTTATGCTTTATCCAACATGACAGCCATGTAAACAAACAACCAATGTAATTTACAACTAAACGTTGCGCTCAAGCAGTGGCGTAACGGAGGGTTCGCAAGTGATGCGGTGCGGGGGGGCCACCAGCAGGGGGGGCCCCGCCTGCGCTGATACAAATATTTTTACAGCAAAAAAAAATAAAAAAGTTTATTTATATTGGTCAAATAGAACCGAATTAGACCCGAATTAGACCAAATTAGACCCGAAATTTTTTGCATGTACATGGGCCTCACGTGAAACTCCCGCGGGGAGGCCCCACGATTCTGCGTTACGCCACTGCTCTCAAGAATGTTTTTGAAAACATTTGAAGTGAGAAATAGACGAAGCAATAACCGAAAAGTGATTCTATTTGATCCACTGCACTTCCTTGTTTATCGTGGCTCAACGGGGGAAATACCAAAACGCTCGCCCCAAAACACAGTCGCCCCGGGGCAAATCCGGCGGTATTACAGGCAAATCGGCAGTATATAGAATGGGGGGCGAGTGTGTTTTGGGGCGAGTTTTTATTTATTTTGTCATTTGTTTTCCGAGGCGAACTTGTCCGCCCAGCCCAATACTTATGGAATACTTTCATTGCCGTAAGCAAGGAAATACTTAGTTTTGTTGTTACTTTTGGGTAATTTTTTTTATGTATTTATTAAGTAGCCGTGTAATAAGCGGGATAATGCATGGGGAGGTAGTCATTATTGAAATGTAAAGCCCTTCAGGGTGATTATGCACATGGGCTTCGCCTCGGTGCATAATCGCCCTGTCGGGCTTTAAATTTCAATAATGACAACCTCCCCAAGCATTATCCCTTGCATAATAACCTTTGCCATGAGGGAGAAATAAACTTCAACGGTGTAGACTAGAGACAACCACTTTCTTCTGCCGTTTTTGTCCGTCTCTTCCTCACTCATTCTCCCCTCTCTTCCCCTCTCCTCTAGGCCAGTGGTTTTCAACCTTTTTCATATAAAGGTCCATTATTTATTCCACATTTAAGCCACGGATCCCACCATTTGATGAGATTTAGACTTCAGACCCAAAACTACAATATTTTGTTATCGTTGGATAAGACTAAACAATGTGACTACTTTTTCCACCACTGCTCTCTGGAACCTGGTGATTAATCATTAACCCACAGGATCTATTATTGTCCGTCTTATTAAAAAAGACAATGCCTACATAAAAGGGAAACTTAGATGGCGTCTTTTGCAACATAGTAGGCCTAGCTGTCCATCGAGGCTCTTCTTTACATTGATGGGGACGCATTTGGGATAAAAGAGAAAGTGATTCAGACACGCAGCAAAATACTTTTATTTTATTTTTTCTGAGCGGTGTGCGGAGGGGCAGGGGGGGGTCGGAGCGGAGCCCCGAGGGGGGGTCAACATTAGATAATAATAATAATAATAATAAACTTTATTTATATAGCACCTTTCATGACATAAATGCAGCTCAAAGTGCTTTACAGAGCAACAAAAAATGAATCGGATTGTATCTGTTTTGATGCTACCTGATCGGGATCGGATCGCAAAAACCTTGATCGCAGCACCTCTACTAGTTTAGTGTAAGCATGTGTCAAGGAGAGATGTAGCCCTGGTTCAGAGCGTTAGTGAGTTCCCTCTAACGCCCTGGAAGACCCAGGGCTCTGCGCTTGTACAAGGAATTCCACTGCCCTGCGAGTGCTCAAGAGTAGTGAAAATAAACAAAACCATTTCGCTACTCACCGAAGCAAAGGCTGTTTTGTGTTGTTGAAAGTCTATTCTCGGAGGTGGGAAGCTTCTCAGCACCCCACTTACTCTGTAAAATACACTTTTTGGGCAGAAAATTATTAATATGTCAGCGAGACAGTGCCCTCTACAGATCTGGAGGATTTGAACTTACCATTAACCAAAATCTGTAGAGGGCACTGTGGAACTACTCTTGAGCACTCGCAGGGCAGTGGAATTCCTTGTACAAGCGCAGAGCCCTGGGTCTTCCAGGGCGTTAGAGGGAACTCACTAACGCTCTGAACCAAGGCTAGGAGAGATGCTTGCCTAAATTGGAGTTGCTTTGGACAGACGTGGACAAACGCTTTCCCCCGGCACACAATGTGCACTTCACGTGTACATTCTTTCCTTTCCTTTCAATAAAGGTAAAGAAGTAACCTCGCGTCACCAGTCTTTCCACCTCGTGAAGAAGTGCTTGTACCACCAATTTATGAAAGCCATCATTTCTGCATAATGAGTTTTTCACTTTTGGTACTTTAAGTATATTTTGATGCTAGTACACAGTTATCTGAAAAAAACGTGTGCTGCTATATCAGTGGTACTCAACATTTTTCATGTCAAGGAAAATAGTATTTTTATGCTTTTAGTCAAGTCCATTTTGAGTACCGAAGTTGTACTTGTAACAGTTTATTTCTACTATAGGGTAATGATACTTTACTTAAGTAAAAATGTGAGTACTGCTTCCATCACTGGTCATTTCTTGTTCTCTTGTAGGTCTCATACCAGGAGAGTTTGAACGTGATTCTAAAGAAGACACGTTGCTGAAAGGCTGCCGGTGAAAGTGAACACAGACATCGTCCTGAGTGTCCATTCAAAAAGGTGTGCAAAATACCGTACGAGAATGTTATGCATTTCATACATGGTGGGCCAAAGTCACTGCACTGTGTAGACCTATATAAATCAACGTAGTCATGTAAACCGGTTCATATACTATACCAATAAACCACCAGACATTGCTGTATAACCTATATGTTCTTGCATAAACCGTTTGTCATTAAACCTATACCAAGTGCATATATTGGTATTAAAAATAAAATTTACTTTGTAATTGGTGCATACATACAAACATAAGTATTTTAAGCAAGTACTTTAACGCAAGTAAAAATGTGACTAGGCAACTTTCACTTGTAGGTGAGTAATATTTGAGTATCTATACTTTGACTGAGTATTTTGTCTACCACTGGTCAAATCATGTGCATATTACTCTTTGACTGCGGTTGACGCGATAACGCGTCAATTGCTACTTTGTCCAGTTGGCCGTCGACGTGTTAGACGCGTTGGACGCGTTGGACGCGCGTTCATTGTTTAATCTCTGATTGCGCTATTTCTGCAATGTTTCACTCTAGGATTCGAGTTCCACTTACTTCACCCACACTTGCATCCGGGTTTATGACACAGATTCCGTTTCCGGTTTTCTTTTTTTTTTTCACGGTCATTTTCGGCCAGAATAGGGAAACTTACGTTTTTTCACACGGTATAAAATACGAACGGAGAGGTCCACTTCTATAATCTATAGTCTGGGTGACGAACAGTCATCGCCATCGTGTATCACATCGTACATTTTTGCAATCGGAGAATCTGAGAACACGTCACATCCGGTTTGACGTATTTCACTGTTTGGCTCTGTTGGGGGGGGGGGGGTCAGCGAGTCAGCGAGCTGATGAAAGTGTCTATTTGCTGCTCTCTACTGGTGGAACCATCGTATGTGTTCAAAACCGCAGCTAGACGTACTATATGAAAATTAAATAGCAAAATAACAAAACAAAAAAACACGAAAATCGCTGGCACTGGGGGAGTACTTTATGAAAATACTCTGGCAGTCAAAGAGTTAAACCAGCAGTGTTTTTAGTTGAATGAGGCTGTCTCAGTATTTTTGCATCAATAAGGTCAAATCTGTCTGTGTTTTCTTCCTCCCTCCCTCCCTCCCTCCCTGTCTGTCTGTCTGTAAGCTTGAGGTTTGGTGTGTGGTTTGTAGACAGTTTCTACAAAGTAACTATAACTAAAGTTTTCAAATAATTCTAGTGGAGTAAAAGTGCAATAATTCTGAGATGTAGTGGAGTAGAAGTAAAAGTATTGAAAATTGGAAATACTCCAGTAAAGTAAAAAATCCTCAAACGTGTACTTAAGTACAGTACTTGACACACACGCACGCACACACGCGCACACACACACACACGCACGCACGCACGCACGCACGCACGCACGCACGCACACACACACACACACACACACACACACACACACACACACACACACACACACACACACACACACACACACATCCCTATTTGACTGCTCAAGCAAAAACCAGTCAGCATATGGTTAGACTGCCCCAACCCTCCTGATTTCGTGTATAGAGGGGCGGGTGTATAGAGCCGGCGAGAGATTGCGCCTGATCCTAATTGGTTCACCGATCTGTCCGTCAACCCCCGCCCCGTTAACACAACATTACGAGCGACGCCCACTGCACTCTGGTTGGTTGGGAAATGAAACACTTCCTCATACCGAGTACACCGACTCGCTGGGCCAGGCTTTTATTTTTTAGCAAAACTAAGCAATAAAAGCCTGGAGATCGAGGCTAGCATATGGTCAGAGGATCTTGCTTGTCATGACAAACAGAAGCTAAACTATGGTTGTTTACAGTGGTTGTATACTCAAACAATATACATGTCCTACTGATTGTTTACACATAGGAATGTTTCTAATATAAATTGTAGACACATTGCAATAAATGGTCAGCTCTCTTGTTCTATACGCAAACATCAACTTATCTGATACTTATTTTAGTAAGCTACCATACATCATTTGAATGTGGTACAAGTTGTTTATATTAAGCTATCAACACAAAAAAAGGGGGGAAATAGTTTTTGCCTCTTGGGGCACCACCGCCTTTTTTTGTGTAAAAACACAAACTCTGTTTGGCTCCTCCCCTTTCTTAGTCCCCTTCCTCCCGGGTGCAACAAAACACTGCATGTTTAAGGTAGTGGTGCTAACAGATTCTTCTTTTTAAGAAAGATTAAATTGTCTCATGTCTCGGCTTCACAGGACTTCATGCATTTTGCATTACTGGGGATGTGGTGGGACAGAGTCGGTCACAGACAGGGGGGTTGGAGTGACACGGGCAGCGAGAACGAGAATGAATTTGACACGCCAGGTCACACACTGGGCGTCCCTATTTTGGTCACCATTAACAATCATCACAGGGTAGAGAGATAAGACAAAAGCAACAAATAACAACAGGGAACACTTGCATAATACTACAAAATAGGAACAAAACTGTAAAGTATAAGCCCTTAATTACTACAAAGAAACCAGCGACAATAAAAATGTCCCTCCAAAATAACGCAACACAACACGCAACACACAACACACAACACAACACGGAGACAGATCATGACAGGACCAACATAGGGCCCCAGTATTATTCATGTATTCATTTATTTTTTAGATATGGCAGTTTTGGTATTCCACAGTGGTGGAAAAGTACTCAAATGTTGTACTTAAGTAAAAGTATCAATACTGCAATGTAGAAATACTCCATAACAAGTAAAAGTCCGTAATTCAAAATTTACTTTAGTAAAAGTACAAAAGTATCGGCGTAAAAATTTACTTAAAGTACCAAAAGTAAAAGTAATCATTATGCAGAATGTCCCATTTCACAAGTTTTCAAAAATAAAATCTATTGAAAATAGCTGATCTACAAGCTCACAATGCGTCGCATCGCGATGCATTGTGAGCTTGTAGATCGGCTATTTTCAAATGGCCAAAATTTACATAGGGCTGAAGTGGGTAATGTATGTACTGTACTATAGGGGGAGACCTGGGACAAAAGTAACACACTCAATAACTCTAATTAGAAATAAGCTAGAGGGGTGAGACTTCTTGTGCACATGCTCAGTAGGGTCCTCTCTCTGCCTATGGAAGGATAGAATGATCATTTCATCTCAGCAGACGTTTTGAACAAAAAAAATATTTTGAGGTGTAAATGTAAATTTTTTAGTGTACGGTATTTTCCTTCTGCTGTCTAAAGATAAGATGTCAGCAAATTTAAACTTGGATGAATTGTATCTCTATGTTATTGGTCACAAATTAACGTCAGCAACCTATGCTAGTATAGGTGTTTCTAGCTAGAATATGGGATTTTATCATGGTTGCCCCATCGGGGGCAATTGTAGCAAAGTGACCGGGGTCAATTGTAACAATGTGAAGCAGATTTTTTTGTCTGGGATTTCATACTTTTATGTTAGTAAATGAACATATTTCACTAAACGTCACTACATTTCAAAGTAAAAATACATTTAAATAAAAAATAGACATACATTTGAAAAAACTAAATCGAAAAATAAAATCATTCGAATAAAAATACGAAATAATTATAATTATGTATATAAAACATTCGTAAGTAAAAATGTTCAATTATAAAAAATACATATTACTTAGTGATGTGCTTTTATTTGAGATAAAGTGTATTAATATGACTTATTTTTACAGTGTTACATTTGCCCCCAACCACTGTTACAACTGCCCCCGCCACGGGGGCAATTGTAACACTGTGACTCATTGCATTCAAAATTTCAAATTAATATTTTAGTCTTGTCCTTATTAGTGAAAGCTTAAAAATGTTATTAATTAGGGCACATATATATGTTTCTTATAGCAAAAGATGACTAGGATATTTCAAATGGTCTGTGAATTATAAAGGCAAATACAAAAAGTGTTACTTTCGTCCCCGGTCTCCCCTACAGTACTTGAGTAAATATACTTAGTTACTTTACACCACAGGTATTCCATACCCCAGGGGGTCCAGGTGATGGAGAATGAATCTCAGAACTATTTTCACAGCATGCAAACTGTAAGGGTTCCAACACAGGATTTGTCCTCTCATAGCATACCGATATCGGTAATGATCAATCCAACCACTGTGGTCAGTGAACATTCTGGCTGAAGCCAGAGAACAAGCACCAGTGGTGTAAAGTAACCCTTAGGGCGCGCTCTCAGGCTGGCCGCTATTAAACGCAGGTTGTGCGGCCACAGTTTTTTGCAGCCAGCGGATAAAAAAAAAACGCTGTGACGCACCTGTCACTCACATTCAAGACCGTCCCCGTAGCCCGCACCGCCTGCTGCCTTGATTACCATGTTGCTTCCTGAGTCTTGGGACGGTCCGCCTTCGACTCACCCGATTGGACAGAGGGAGAAAATCAGCTCCTGCCTCCAGCAGTTTTCTGCTTCCAATGGACAAGTCGTGTAGAGCAGATAAACGCAAGGTCTGCACGACAAGCGAAAAAATCCGCTCTTGCGTGAATCCACGCATTTACATTGACAATGCATTGGCAGATTCTGCCCCAGAGGTAAAATAAAAGTGCGGTGAGAGCGCGCCCTTAGGGCATGGTCACACAGCACTTTTATTTTACCTATGGGGCGGAATCTGCCAATGCGTGTATTCATGGTCTTGCGCATCTTTCACTCGAATCAACGCATTTGCATTGACAAAGCATTGGCAGATTCCGCCCCATAGGTAAAATAAAAGTGCGGTGTGACCGTGCCCGTAAGTAAAATCCGGAATTCATAATGTATTTGAGTAAAAGTATAAAAGTATTGGCATCAAAATGTACTTAAAGCACCAAAAGTAAAAGTACTCATAATGCAGAATGTCCCATTACAAGTTTTCAAATGTATAAATATCTTTTGAAAAAGACTTCCAGCAGATCTACAAGCTCACAATGTGTCGCATTGTGAGCTTGTAGATCGCTTATTTTCAAATGGCCGAAATGTATAGGGCTGAAGTGGTTAATGTAGCCTACGTTTTATTATAATTATCAGAATCTACAAAGTAAATAGTAACTAAAGTTTTCAAATAAATGCAATGGAGTAAAAGAGATGAGATGTAGTGGAGTTGAAGTAAAAGTTTTGGAAATTGGAAATGCTCCAGTAAAGTAAAAGTACCTCAAAATTGTACTCAAGTACAGTACTTAAGTACATCTACTTAGTTACTTTCCACCACTGGCCATTTAAGGCCATATGTCACCACTGAGTGTTGGGTCTATTTTGTGTCTCTCGACCTGTATAAGAGAGAGAGGGAAACTGTATTCGGGAGGTTGTACAATATATGGGGTGGTGCAGTCTCTCGGAGCACTCCTAACCTTTCTTTCTCTATGGAATTCAGATACTTTATATAATAATAATAATAATAATAATAATGAATTGCATTTATATGGCGCTTTTCTAAGTACTCAAACTTACTCAAAGCGCTTTACAATGGTTCATTCATTCATACAGGGGGGGCATTGGGAGGTGGAGTGGCGAACAGTCGACGCCAGCGTCCCCACTTTTCCCACATTCACACACCAATGGTGGCAAGCTAGCGCCGACCGAATCATTGGAGGCAATGTAGGGTTCAGTGTCTTGCCCAAGGACACTTCGACATGTGGACAGGAGGAGTTGGGATTCTAACCGCCGACCCACGGATCAATGGATGACCTGCTCTACCTCCTGAGCCACAGCCGCCCTGTGATATAAGTTCTACGAATTCTATTACAAGCCAAAAAAACAGCAAACAGAGCAATCACACTTCTGCTCTTTGTCCCCTGGACCAAGGCTTGACCATAACCACACGACGATATATTCTCCTCTGACGGCCTACTTTAGGTCTTGCAGATGACGAATCATATTGTGTCCGTGTTGCTCCTGACCGTTGTCGTTTGTCAGACGAGCGGACAGGAACAGAACAGCTACGGCCAACTGGGCCCTGCGGTGAAGAAGTTTGTCGATCTGGCCATTAATAAAGCTAATCAACAGATTGATTATGGCCATCTGAATTTCTACGGAATTAGTGTGTATGAGGTAATTGCATGCATTATTCTTTGTGTTTTGAATCAATATTTATTATGCATGATGTATTGTTTTCACGAATGTGTAAATTATAAGGATAATTCCTTTTAACAGGACGTTCATGTAAGTCCTTGCGGGCTTGTTTCCAATGAGGGCCTGTGAGCAATTAGGGGTTAAGAGTCTTGCTCAGGGACAAATTTCATTTCATCGACACATATGCTGGCGTGGCCTGGAATCGTACCTGGGGCAACCAGGGCCTCTGGCTCCCTAGGCGGGCTCACTAACCACTCAGCTATGGCCGCCCCTTATTACATTACATTACATTACATTATATTACATTACAGTCGTTTAGCAGACGCTTTTATCCAAAGCGACTTACAATAAGTGCATTCAACATAGGTAGGCAAGAAAACTACTAATCACCAGAGGTCTTAAGTGCACTCTCTTCTAAAACAAGCAACTAAGAGCATACCTGGCGCTAAGGTAAAGTGCAATATATCAGCTACCTACTTTCTTAAACAGATGAGACAAGGAAAATCAAAGATGAGCATGAGGAAAAACAAATAAGTGTATCAAATAAACAAAATCCAATAAAACAAGAGCTCGTACAAATAATTGACAACAAGCTTGTACAAATAATTGACAACAATAGGCAAGGCCAAGAGGAAGGGTCAGGGTAGTTACAACAATGAATGTGTTTCCTTCTGAAACACCGATCAGAGCTGTTATAATGTAGATCGAGTCTAGTTATAATGTAACTGCCGGTAACTTAACCCATTAAGACCTGAGGCCGATTCTACCAATGTCTTCCGAAATCCTAACAGTTTTCTGAAATAAACGTATTTTCATGTCAAAGACCCACAAAATCATTATGTATTTAAATATTTCGTTGCAGGGACCCCCAGAAGATTTGGTAAAAATGTTCGCTTAAAAAAATTGCCTATATATATATTCAAAGATTTGCGCAAATGTTCAAGATTTTTCAAAAATAGCAGATCTACAGGCTCATAGTGCAACACAAAGTGACGCGCTATGAGCTTGTATATCTGCTATTTTTGAATAGCCAAAGTATAATATAACGGTTAAAGTGGTTAAAATCTACACACATGATTTTCCAATTTGAATTAACAATAATAAGGGTAATAATAATAATAATAATAATAATAATAATAATAATAATAATAATAATAATAATAATAAGGGTAATAATAATAATAAGGGTAATAATAATAATAAGGGTAATAATAATAATAATAATAATAATAATAATAATAATAATAATAATAATAATAATAATAATATCTCGAATTTACATGAGTACCCAAAGAATATTTACATGGGGGGCATGAGAAAACAACAGATGGAAACAACTTCATTAATAGGGGTACAACATGGTTAAAGGATTTTTATTATTATTACACAACCACTTAAGACCTATTATGTATATGGCAATTTGAAAATAGCCGATCTACAAGCTTCATATTTTGATGCTAGTAAACACAGTTATCTGAAAAAACGTGTGTTGCTATATCAGTGGTACTCAAACTTTTTCATGTCAAGGACATTTTTTTTTTAATACTTTTAGTCAAGTCAATTTGTAGTACTTGTAACAGACTATTTCTACTAGGTAATGATACTTTTACTTAAGTAAAAGAGTACTTCTTCCATCACTGGTCATTTCTTGTTCTCTTGTAGGTCTCATCCCGGGTGAGAATGGTTGTGAGTCTAAAGAACACACGTTGCAGAAAGGCTGCTGGTGAAAGTGAACACAGACATCGTCCTGAGTGTCCATTCAGACAGGTGTGCAACATACAGTACTTAAAGTATGGAGCTCTGCTCAAGCATGTTATGCATTTCATACATGGTGGGCCAAAGTCACTGCACTGTGTAGACCTATGTAAATCAACGTAGTTGTGTAAACCTGTTCATTTACTATACTAATAAACAGTGTTGGAAAAGTTACTAAAACATAGTAATATATTACTTATTACATATTACTTGTTTAAAAAGTAATATAGTTACTTTACTTATTACTCCCTGCCAAAAGTAATTAGTTACTTTACTAGTTACTGGAAAAAAAGTTATATATTACTTTATGTTACATATTACTTTATAGTTACGTTCCAACACTGTGTTGGAAAAGTTACAAAAACATAGTAATATATTGCTTATTACATATTACTTGTTTAAAAAGTAATAAAGTTACTTTACTTATTACTCCCTGCCAAAAGTAATTAGTTACATTACTAGTTACTGGAAAAAAGTAATACTATTACTTTAAGTTACATATTACTTTATTTACTTTCCAACACTGCGAATAAACCATCACAGACTTTGCTGTATAACCTATATGTTTTTGCTGTATATACCAATTACATAAACCCTTTTAGTCATTATAAACCTGCATATTATAAAAGTGCATATTGGTATTAAAAAGAAAATGTATTTTGTAATTTGTACATTTTAATGTAGCATTTATTAAGTACAAATGTGACTAGGCAACTTTCACTTGTAGGTGAGTAATATTTGAGTATCTTTACTTTTACTCAAGTACTGGGTTTGAGTATTTTGTCCACCACTGGTCAAATTACGTGCATATTAAACCAGCAGTGTTTTAAGTTGAATGAGGCTGTTTCAGTATTTCTACATCAATAAGGTCAAATCTGTTTTCTCCCTCCCTCCCTCCCTCCCTGTCTGTCTGTCTGTCTGTCTGTCTGTCTGTCTGTCTGTCCGCTCATGGTTAGGTGTGTGGTTTGTAAAAAGGATCCAAACACCAGCGATCCTTTCATCGACTGTGTTCGCATAAGAGACGCACAAACGGTATAACATCTCTTCACATTTCTAAAGTCTGTTATGCCTGTCTATTAGAGTCTGGCTGGTGTAACTATGACACATTTTAACAGAGCTATGTAGAGACATGTAGCTACCAAATTATGGAATACCTAAACTCAGAGGTAAGTTATGAGATCGATTTCGGTTAACATTTTGAAGTGTATTCATTTTTGTATGATTTTATTGGTGGAACCGGAGTATGATGTGCAGTGGTGGTAGCACAACAGTTGCAAAAATAGCAGATCTACAAGCTCAAAATGCATTGAGCTTGTAGATCTGCTATTTTTGCATTTTGAATCCTGAAAAATAACGGATGTGAGGTTTCCACCGGACAGCAACAAAATCAAACTTACGGCAAAAAAAGAAATATGTTTATTACAAAATAAAATTCAGTATACAGGCATGCAATGCATCGAAATTGAAAAGAAAATGTACTCTGTAATTTGTACTTTTGAATACTCAAGTATTTATTTGTTTATAATAGTTTGTCCACCACTGGTAACTGTGTCATCAGGTTTCTGGGAGTGACGCTTGACATCACAGATAAACAGAACAATAACAACTCATCATGTAATTGGACAATTTAGATGTTTTTTTGTGTATACTGTAAACTTCCTCTATGCTGAGTGTATAAATGAATGTTGTATTCCTGGAACTGAAACATCCTGCGTTTCCCCACTGGGATTTGGACACTCTCTTTACAATGTATACATTCAACCAAACTTAAGACGTTCATAATCATTGTAAAGTTAAATTCAGCATGTGTGCATAATACTTTCTAATCAATACATGAAACATTTTTTTAAATAATTAAATAATTAAAACAGAATGTGATTGAGACAGATGATAGATTCATTGTTTTCCTGGCATCCTTTAATTTCAATGTAAAGACATATTTTCCAGTGGTGGAAAGTAACTAAGTACATGTACTCAAGTACTGTACTTAAGTACAATTTTGAGGTATTTGTACTTTACTTTGTACTCTACTTCCAATTTCCAATGCTTTTACTACTCCACTACATCTCAGAGGCAAATATTGTACTTTTACTCCACTACAATTATTTGAAAACTTTAGTTACAAGTTACTTTGCCGATATAAATTATTATATTATAAGACATTAACCGCTTTAGCCCTATTTTACACCTATAGGCTATTTGAAAATAGCCGATCTACAAGCTCACAACGCGTCGCACCGCGACGCGTTGTGAGCACCGCGACGCGTTGTGAGCTTGTAGATCGGCTTTTTTCAAACATTTTAGTATTTTTACTTTTGGTACTTTAAGTATATTTTGATGCCAATACGTTTGTACTTTTACTCAAGTAACATTTAACACAGGCCTTTTACTTGTAACAGAGAATTTTTATATTGTGGTATTTGTACTTTTACTTAAGAAAATATCTGAGTACTTCCTCCACCACTGATATTATGTGATAGTATATAGTTTAGAGTAGACTGATGCTAGGATCTTGGTTTACCTGTGATCGTGGTTTACTGAGGCACTACACTGTCTCTCTGCAACATAAAAAGTTGAAAATATGGAGATACAAGGTTTCTGTCGACAGCGTTGATATCTTGACAAGTAATGGCCAGATCATCGAGAAACCTAATTTAACTGACATCCATCCATCCAGTTATACTGTGTACAATCTTGCAGTGAAATGCTTGGTAGCCTATTCCACTGTGTAGTAGACAGAAGGAAAATAACGAATCAATGCCATGACATAAAAGACAAAACATTTAGATATACATTGAACAAATTATATACAGTGTGCAATATACATAGAGTGTTAACTGTATGAACTTAAATACAAATACATTGGACATAAAAAAGACAATAGAATTTTAATACTAGTCATTAAGCTACTAATTAAATTAAAGCGGGTTATGTTCGCAATTGTAACAGCTGAAATCATTAATGTATCAGTATTCCGATATTAACCTGCGGGCCGGATTAAGTGAAGGTGGGGGCCACATGTGGCCCCCGGGCCGCCAGTTGCCCATCTATGTTCTATATTGTTGTGTAGTTGTTTTCTGTTGCACTGTTGTTGTGTCCAGTTGTTTGAGTGTTGAATGTTGCATGGACCACGATGGCCTCTGCCTTTTTGTGTCGTCCATTGAGTGTGTTTTTAACTCGCTGTAGGCCTACAGTACTGCCTGTACCTTTGAAAATGAATACATCAAAATCAAATCAATAAAGTAAAGTAATCAATCAATCAGTCCATCATGTACAGTATATGATGTTCAGTGATGTTTATGACCAGTATTGGGCAATATTACTGAGGAGAGTAATATGTTACTCATTACATATTACACCTAAAAAAAGTTATAATATTGTATTACTTATTGCTTGGAATCAAGAGTAATATATTATACCATTTTGGTATACTATTACTGTTTTGGCAGAGTAATACCTTACACTACTCGTTACTGGGTAAAATAATAATGTTACAGTAATATATTAAAAGTAACTTGTTACTGCCCAATACTGATCATGACAGATGTGAAATGGAAAATACAACAAAAACAAAGCATGAAATATGCACATTTTCAGACATTCAAACCACGGAAGCTGTTTATTGCGTTGGCAAGAGGTGTACGTTCTAGTGAGGACTTTCGAGTTATCGTGTTTTGTAAAGTTCAAACATTCACTGAAGTGGAGAAAAAAAGCAGCAGAAGCCAAAATAAACTCTTGCTCTGCTGAGCACCGACTTTAACAACCTTGCTGGATACTTTCCACTGCTTACTGGAACCAACCTGAACAACAGCCCTCCATCACTGTCTTGCTTCTACTCCACTTTGTTTGAGCCAGTTGCCATTGATGCAGTCGAGAGGAGAGGAGAGGAGAGGAGAGGAGAGGAGAGGAGAGGAGAGGAGAGGAGAGGAGAGGAGAGGAACCACTCGTCCAGAGTATATGTTTTGATGTGGAAGATTGTGTACATCAAACACTGTCTGACAAACACACACTCACATTTAACATCTTTATTTATTATTTGTGTTCACGTTCAACAAGCCTTATTAGCTCTTGGCCTGGGCATTCCTGCAGGCCTCTCCCAACTAATTTACGGACATTGCCGAGGTTTTCCACGCACACGCACACACACACACACACACACACACACACACACACACACACACACCCACAGACCCTGACCCTGAGAAAACTCATATTTGTGCAAATGAACAGAGAAGGGCTGAGAGGACTGCAAATGATATAGATTTCTGTGGATTCTGTGGATTGGATGATGTTTCTGTGTATCTTAAAGGGATAGTTCACCCCCAAAATGTATTTTTTTTCTATCGATTAGTCACCCCATGGAGACTTGAATTCATGGATATTTTTTTGTTTTGTCGCTTTCCTAAGCCAATAATTTGATGACCGGCAGCGGTTCCGGTAGGAGACACAAAGAGTCTCCTATGTGTCTCCTACCGGAACCGCTGCCTACCGGTCCGCTGGTCATCAAAGTATTGGCTTAGGAATGCGAGAAAAACAAAAAATCACACCCAGTGTGAAGTGGGCGGTGTCTTGCTAGCTAATCACAATACTGAATGGAGTCAACCAATCATGTACAAAAAATAAATACATTTATTGAAACGCTCTTTATGATGGAAGAAACCATAACTTAAAAAAAACAAATTTATGTTTTTTTTAAAGTTATGGTTTCTTATAAAGGACTATGCACATGTGTCATGTGACACTGGCCAATCACAGTCCTGAATAGACTGTGATTGGCCAATCACGGTGCAGGGTTAGGCGGGGTACATTTTTGGCCAATCACAGCGCAGGATTTGTTGTACAAATATCCAAACCTCACTTATAGGGGCGGTTTCACCGCCCAAAAATCACACCCAGTGTGAAGTGGGCGGTGTGGTCATCAGTGGTCATCATAGTGATGGAAGCTCACTTTTTTAAAAATTTGATTTTTTGAAGTGCATAATCCTATTTATAGGTTATTAATGTCATCATGTGTCTCGCTAGCCAATCACAGTGCTGAATAGAGTCAGCCAATAGAGTCAGCCAATCACAGTACAGCTAGGGGTGTACTAATGAGCCAATCACAATACAGCTAATGAGGTGTCCCAACCCCACTTATAGGGGCGGCTACACCGCCCAAAAATATCCATGAATTCAAGTCTCCATGGGGTGACTAATCAATAGGAAAAAAAAAAATTGGGGGGGAGAACTATCCCTTTAAGTTCCGCCCTTGGAGGGATCAATGTTATGTCCATGTAATAACTCTGTATCTTAGGCTCTGCTTCGGGGGGGTTATAGTGTTCTCAGATTGTCACATGTACTATCACAGGAGCAGAATCACACGCCAAAACTCAATGCAACATCATTGCAATAAATGATTTATATTGACCTAAGTGAACTGAAATGCAATAGTTGAAGGACATGGAAGGAAATGACTCACACACACACAGAGAGAGACCAAGAGGAGACATTATGAACAGAGAAGAAAGGCTGAGGAGACAATCGAAGAAAAAAAGAGAAAAGAAAAGAAAAAGGCCTCCGTGATTCAGCTGTGTGTTTAATCTTTCACACAGCTATCCGGTCTACACCCTGCAGCAGGAATCTGATGTTTTTTAGGAACGCCTAGTGAGCAACTTGACCCCGGACTGGACATAGCGTCCAGCTGCAATAAGCCCTCCTCATGGGGTGTCGAATTACACACAACTACTGATCCTAATCTTCATTCAACTACTGATAGAAACTATTGTATTACTGATCCTAAGAGTTATATAAAATAATATTACTGATCCTAAGTAAGTCAGTAAGTACATTTTATTTGTATAGCACTTTTTTTTCACAGAGATAACTCATAGAGTGCTTTACATACAACAGAAATAGAAACAGCAAGAAACATTCAAATGATTAGAAACAACAAAAACACAAACTGTGCAATGCATCTCCCAGGAAAACCAAACAGCAGACACATTTCACAACCTGGAGGAGAAGCTCATTGACATTCCCCAAATGCATGTTGAAACAGATGTTTTTAGGTGGTTCTTAAAAATATCCACTGTATTACTGATCCTAATAGTTATTTAAAATAGTAATACTGATCCTATAGTTATATAAAACAGTATTACTGATCCTAATAGTTATTAAAACTAGTATTACTGATCCTATAGTTATATAAAATAGTATTACTGATCCTAAAGCCGGTTACACAACGGCGAATATGCGAATATACGCAAAATTCGGACTCGTTCCGAATAATTAAAATACGCTTTTTCGCTTCGCTTTTACGCTTTTTCGCTCCATGTACGCTTGCATTGACTTTTTTAGGTTTTTTAAAAAAGTGTATTATTCGCATGAAAAAATCGCCCCGGTGTGTGTACCTTATATAAACTATAGTATTACTGGCATCCACTGACAGTTAGGAAAACCTATAAAAAGGATACATGTAGAGGACAGATCATATGTGCAAATGTAGCCTACTGGCAAAATGCAACAGTAACAACTCTCCCTCTCTCTCCGTCTCTCTCTCCCTCTCTCACACCCAACCACCCATGCACGAATATGTGTACATGCACGCTCGCACACCCACGCACGCACACACGTGCACACGCACATGCATACGCACATGCACACACACACACACACACACACACACACACACACACACACACACACACACACACACACACACACACACACACTCCGGAACAATCAGTCATCTTGACCCGACACAAGGATCAGACACCAGTGAAGATGTGCAGCAGTTTCTACATCCTATAGTCTGTCATATAGACTCTATACTCTATAAAGTCATAATGATCATAGATTCTATATGATCATCATCATAATCTCTATCACTGGTTCTCAAACTGGGGTCCGGGGACCCCCAGGGGTCCTTGAGGGGGTTCCAGGGGGTCCCCATCCAAATTATTGATAGTTTAGTTAGGAACCAAATGGACCCTTATGTGTCAGTAACTCAGAGAGTTACTTACTATTTGTACGATCAATTAACACTGATGATACTACAGTGTAGATTGAGGGTCCCAGAGATCAAAATGGTTTCAAATGGGTTTTCAAATGCCTAATTCATATCAAGGTTTGAGAACCACAGGTCTGTATAATTACCCTGGCACACTGCAATATCCAACATGTTAATTTAACTCTGACAATTAAAGGGTAAGACAACTTTGGTAGAGGTTTGGGTTGTGTAGTTACCTTGCCATGATGTAACCCTAAAGGTGGGCAAGAAATCAAAAATAATTGCTCCATTGATTAGAAATTGATCATTCAAAAAATGCTCCTCATTGACTTACATTGTACGGTAAAACAGCTCTCAAAGTCACTCTTTTAGCACATAAATGAACCCAAACATAGCTGATTCAGGCAATATAGAGCATCACCAAACCCAGTACTGTCAAAATGTCAACTTCCTGTTGATTTTACTATTTGAAGATGTGGATCCGGATCCACGGATCCAGTCCAGGTTTTTTTTCTTATTAAAAATGGCAAAATCAACAGGAAGTTGACATTTTTATTTAAAAAAAAATCAGTAATAGGTTTGGTGATGTTCTATATTGTCTGAATCAACTTTGTTTGCGTTCGTTTATGTGCTAAAAGAGAGACTTTGAGAGCTGTTTTACCGTACAAGGTAAGTCAATGAGGAGCATATTTTGAATTATCAATTTCTAATCAATGGAGCAATATTTTTTTATTTCTTGCCCACCTTTGGAGTTACATCATGGCAAGGTAACTACACAACCCAAACCTCTACCAAAGTGGTCTTTCCCTTTAAAGGTAGGGTAAGTGATAATCTTTGGTTAAAACAAAAGTGTTTTTGTTAAAAGTACTATATTGTGATAGTAATCATTGCTATAGAGTGTTTGTTTAGTCACAGGGGTCTCCCCTTCTCTCCAGCTCTTTAATGAAGACAAAATACATGTTCAGGTTATTTGACAAAATGTCAGCCAATCAGGAGAGAGTACCCATTTATCAGATTATGTTTTATGATGTTCCAGTTCCAATGATAGAGAACTGAGTTCTCTATCCTGATTGGATAAAATTGGTATCCTGACCTGAAAATTGATTTTCTATTTAA
>NC_137624.1:1676649-1884149 GCF_963280865.1 Gymnoscopelus braueri | reverse complement strand
CACACTGGCATTATGCCCATAATCGGGCGTAGTGCCGTGTCGTCATCGTAGCTTCGTAACAACTGTACTTGTCCTGTTTCTACTTTTCTGCCTAATAAAATATTCAATCAATCAATACTGTAAGCGCAAATGCATAACTTTTTGCATCGATTTTCCTGTTAACCCTTTAAGGCCTGGGGCGATTCTTAAAAATGTTTTCTAAATCCTAAGTCTTTTGAAAAAAAATTGTTTCAAGATTTTTCAAAAATAGCAGATCTACAAGCTCATAGCGCGGCACTCGGTGCCGCGCTATGAGCTTGTATATCTGCTATTTTTGAATAGTTAATCAAATACCTGGCAACCCCACCCTCTCTCTCTCTCTCTCGCTCTCTCTCTCTCTCTCTGATCAGATGCGCTCTAGGGCTCACACACACACCACACACCACACACACCACACACACCACACACACCACACACACCACACACACACACACACACACACACACACACACACACACACACACACACACACACACAGACCCTGACCCTGAGAAAACTCATATTTGTGCAAATGAACAGAGAACAATACACACAGGTATAGATGTCAATAGGGCCAATTATATGAAAATAAGGTTGAAAATGGGTGTACTCCTTTAATGAAAATGAATGAAAAACTGCTCTTACATTTTTTTTTTTATGCTTTGAATCATTGTGGATTCCCCAGTTACTGGACCTCATGGTAGGACGTTTCTCAGAAGACAGCCAACAACACGACAGCAGATCATCCCGGTAGATCCTCAGACCACGGACGAACCGTTTCCCGACCCGGAAGCAGATCTGAAAGAAAGCGTTCCCCCTTTTCTGCATAGAGACGTCATCAGTACGAACGGCTCCAAAGGCACAAGCAGGGTTGCAAGGGTGGATTTGATCATGAACGACTCTAAACCTGAGGACCGCATGACAGACGAGGCCAGGAGGTTCCTCCGCAGTCCCCTGTCCACCATCGTCATGCCGTCCTTCTACGCGCTGGTCTGTCTGGTCAGCATCCCCCTCAACGCCGTCGCCGTCGTCGCCTTCGCCCGGAGGATCCGGCCCATGAAACCGGCGGTGATCTACATGCTGAATCTGGCCTGCGCCGACCTGCTGTTCGCCGCGCTGCTGCCGTTCAAGATCGCCTACCACTTCAACGGCAACGACTGGGTGTTTGGGCCGGTGATGTGTCGCATTGTGACAGCGGCCTTCTACTGCAACATGTAATGTTTTTTTATTTGATTTGATTTATTTATCCCGTTAAGACCTGAGACCTTCTAGATGAGTTAGTTCTCAAACTTTTTCGTGCCAAGGATATTTCCCCATCTGAAAATGTTTTGTGCCAGGGACCCCTAGAAGAAAAGATTTGCGTTAAACAAACTCAAAAGTATTCCAAATCTTTCAAATGCTTTCAACATTTTTCAACATAAAAAAAAAATAGCAGATGTACAAGCTCGTAGCTTGTAGATCTGCTATTTTTGAATAGCCAACGCTAAAATCCAAAATGACACATACGCTTTCCCGGGTTTACTGGGTTGTAGATCTGCTTTTCTGAAACCTTGTGAAATGGGGACATTCTGCATAATGTGTACTTTCACTTTTATATAGTATATTTTGATGCCAATACTTTTGCACTTTTATTCAAGTAAATGTTGAATACATGAGTTTTACTTGTACAGAGTATTTCTACATTGTGGTATTCATACTTTTACCTAAAGGTAAGGTAAGTGATTTACTTTGGTTAAAATAAGTGTTTAATAGCTCTATATTCTGATAGTACACATTGCTATAGAGTGTTTGTTCAGTAAAAGAAGTCTCCCATGTCTCTCCAGCTCTTTATTAAACAGACATTATACATTTTCAAATACATTTTCAGTGCTCTCTCCCGATTGGCTTAAACTTTGTCACCTACCTGAAAATGTAGGTTTCTGTTTACTAAAGAGCTGTTCTGTTTACTAAAGAGCTGGAGAGACCCCTGTGACCAAACAAACGCTCTGTAGCAATGATTACTATCAGTATATAGTAGGCTACTTTAACCTTTTTTAACAAAAAAAAAAAAAAATACCCCAAAAATATCACTTACCCTACCTTTAAGTAAAAAATGTAAGTACTTCTTCCATCACTGTCCTCAGGCTATAGGACTTAACTGACTCTCTGTGTCCAGGTACTGCTCTGTGCTGCTCATCACGTGCATCGCTGTGGACCGCCTGCTGGCTGTGGTCTATCCCATAGACTCTCTGGTGTGGAGAAGGCCTCAGAACGCTGTGGCGGCTTGTACGCTCATGTGGATCCTGGCCCTGGGAGGGTCCGTGCCCCTGGTGCTCAACCAGCAGACCATGCACTTAGAGGTAAGGCAACGGATGAGGAACCGCTGATATTTGTGTGTGTGCGTGCGTGTGTGCTCAGGATTTCTTTTAAAATTGGTCTCAGGTATAAATTAAAGACTAATCATATTTAAACAACAATATCAGTTTATGTTTTTCATAATTATAATTACATGGAAATGAGGCTACTTAAAATGAGTTAAGTTTTAAAAGGGTGACCCCTACTTGTAGCAGAATGGAACTGCACTGCGATGACATCACCAGTGGAGGAAGATGCTAGATGTACTGTATACACTGTATTGACAATACTTACTTTGAGTCAATATTGGCCTATACATGAACACTGTAAATGGCTACTATTCAAAACCAGATATATTTTAATGTATATTATTGATGATGTAAGTTAGTGGTTCTTAAATTGAGGTCCCCAGCCAAATCATTGATAGTCAACCGAACGGACCCTTGTGGGTCTGTAACTCTGAGACTGTACAAATGGAACCAAATGGGGGTCCATTTAGTTCCATTTGTAGCTGGGAATTCGTCAAAAATCATCATGATGCTAAATAACATACAAGACATTTTGGGAAATCGAACTTCTGGAAAGGCTTCATTTTCAATATGGCACATATATATTCCCTCCCACTTTATAGGTATTTTAAGCTCCCGGCATTTAAAGCTCCCGCCATCTTGAAAATGATGTCACCAACATGATTTGTATGAATTCCCTCCCAGCTATTGTATTTTTTTTTAGAACCACTGATCTAGGAAAATGCCAAATGATAGCATAACTATCTTTCACCCCCACATTATTTGACTGTCCAGCGTTTAAACTGCTGTGTGCCTGTGTGTTTAAAGGAGATGGGCATCACCACCTGTCATGATGTTCAGAATGATGAAGACGAGCTGAGGAAGTTCTACATGATCTACTTCTGCGTTCTGTGCTGCGGCCTCTTCTTCCTTCCTCTGATCGTCACCGTCGTGTGCTACACGCGTGTCATCTGGACGCTGAGCAGGTGAGGAAGACTTTAGTCTTACCAAATAGAGTTCAGAGCGATGTGGAAGTAAGTATACTGGTAACAGTGTTGATTTTGATTAAGTTTTAGTCATTTAGCAAGCCGTGATAGCGTCTTAATGCCTTATTTATACTTAGCTGAAAGCCGAAAATATTTTCAGAGTGTGACACCCACATGCAGCCAAACATAAAATAACTTTTCTTAGATCTACTGGATCTCTTCTCCACTAGTCCCTCCCTAACATTTTTGTCTATAGTTATTTAGTTTGTTGACGAAATTGTCAATATATATTTAGTCATAGTTTTAGTCATAATAGCTTCGTTTTTAATCCGTTTTTATTTTGTTTTTGTCAGTGAGTAAAGGTCGTTGACGGACATTTTCGTCATAGCTTTAGTTGACCAACTTAATACTCTTCCCGAGCCACGTGGCCCATAGGGTAGGAACCTCCTGTTTCCGTAGTGTGAGGCAGCTTCATGTACAGTACAACCCCTGGACATATCACTAGTATGTCACAGGGACATAACCCCAATCCAACCCTTGATGCCAAGCAGGGAGGCATTGGGTCCCATTTTATAGTCTTTGGTATGACCCGACCAAGGGGACTGAACCCCGACCTCCCAATCTCAGGGCGGACACTCTAACCACTAGGGCTAGGCCAATGGTTCTCAACCTTTTCAGGCCGCGAACACCCAAAATAATCATGTGGGGACCCTCCTAGGGGTCCCGACCCACAGTTTGAAAACCACTGGGAAAAAGGCCACTAGATTCTCTTTACTGAAAAATCTTCAGTGCAAATACAAATACAAATGTGTCACTGTCATAGTAAAGTAAACTGCTTGCGTCATCAAACATGTGACATTAGAATGCAGGCTCCTTTTAGGGCAATAATTTACTTACCCCCATGAAACATGTCTGGCAAAAGCATAACGTTGTAGATTTTGAAAGTGAAAGTGGTTGAGTGCGTCTGTGGATTTTATAAAAAATTAACCAATGAATTTATGACATAAGTTTATACTCATAACTAATTTAAATCCAGTGGAACACTGGGTGCTTTTTTGCACTTCCTGAAAAGTTACAGTTTTGGACATAGAAGTCCACACGACAGCGACGATAATACATTGCATATCAGAATTCAAACCTACTGTATGTATCATACAATATTGTTGCGGTTGGGTATATATCTGAGATCTTCATGTTTCAACTTTTTGTTTTTTCGTAAATGCCTTACACTGTGTCACTGTGTCACTTTGTGCCGCGCTGCGAACTTGTACATCTGCTATTTTTTAACATCTTTGAAAAATCTTGTTTGAAACATTTTGAATAATTTAGCATTTTGTAACAAAAATCATCTCTTCTGGGGGTCCCTGGCACAAAACATTTTCAAACATTGCCAAATACATTTTGGGGGTCCATGGGGGGCCTCAGGTCTATAAAGGAGTAGTTCACCCCAAAAAAATGACTTAGTTTCTATCAATCATCACACACCCCATGAATTTCTATCAATCACACACCCCTTGAATTCATGGAGCTGCTCAGTAGGACACTCAATTGACTCAATTGAGTCTCCTACTAGATCACTCCGCCGGTCATCAAATTATTGGCTTAGGAATGCGGCAAAAATTTAAAAAATCTCCAAGGCTTCATGGGGTGTGTAATTGATTGCAAATAAGTAATTTTTTGGGTGAACTACTCCTTTGATGGGTTAATAACATACAAGGTACAGCTAAGTGAAACCTATATCACTCCTCCTCCTTCAACAGGATCCCTCAAGGCGTCACCGGTCGCTCCCGCAGGAAGGCCCGAGCCGTGGTGATGGCGCTGACCGTGCTGGTGCTGTTTGTGGCGTGCTTCACGCCCTCCAACGTCCTGCTGCTGGTCCACTACCTGCAGCTGATCGGCGGCCAACACGTCCCTGACAGTTCCTACGCCGTCTACCTCGTGTTCATGTGCGTGGGCAGCGTCAGCTGCTGCCTGGACCCGTTGGTGTACTACTTCGGCTCCTCACAGTGCCAGAGGCAGCTCGCCAGTGCGCTGGGGTGCCAGGCGGGGTCGGACGCCGGCGGGAAGAGCGGCGTCCACTCGTCGTACGACTCGTCCAGGAGCACCAGCTCCAGGACTATCTTTAAGTCCAGCCTCAATTCCAACAGCTGCAAAAAGGCCAGCTCTGCCGAAGGCCTTAAAAGCCATTATAAGAAGCTTCTGGTGTGAGGGATTCCGTTGATGCTTTTTGAACTGAACAGCGGTTCTCGATGTGGGGGTCCAGCGGTCCTTGGTGGGGGGGGGGTTCCACCTTTCATGTTCCAGGGGGTCCCCCCCAGCTAAATGATTGATAGTTAGGAACCAAATGGACCCTTGTATAACTCTGTAGGCCCCTTTTCCACCGAGGTTGAACCGGTTCCGTTCTTTTTTCCCGCCTAATTTTGAACCAGTTCAGAGTGTTTCCACTGAAAATGAATTGGTTCAGAACCCTAAAAGTTTCTTCGGAAATGGAACCAAAATACTTTTCTTGCCCTGAAGTGGAAACCAAAGCGGGCGTGTCACTATTCTACAGGTTGGAAGATGCAGGTGCGATATAAACAATGGCAAAAGCAAGCGAAATTTTTTCATTTTGTAATAAAAGGCAAACTGTAACTGCCATTGAATTTCTTTTGTGAAAGAAACACTTTCGACCGGTCATAATCAACACATCTCTGGCCAGGCCTGGAATCGAACTTGAGGCTATCAGGGATTCCGGCATTCTAACCATTCAGCTCTGCCGCCCCCTGTCACTATGTTTCTGCCTAAAACTGGTGGAAACACAAGCCAGTTCACGGCCGGTTCCGTGAAAGCAAAGGTTCCAAGAATCTAGAATGGAACCAGATCTAGAACCAAAGTTATTTTGGTGGAAAAGGGGCCACTGAGAGTGTACAAATAGACTCAAATGGACCCTTACGGGTCTATAACTCTGAGAGTGTACAAATGGAACCAAATGGACCATTGCAGGTCTGTAACTCTGAGGATTTTCACAGTGTAGATAGGGGGTCCCCAGAGATGATGTTATCAAATGGGGTGTCCGTGTTCTAATGCATTCAAAACTGGGGGTTCTTGAAATTAAAAAGGTTGAGAATCACTGGGTTAGAATTACTACACACTTGTGAGTTGTGAGCACCTCTTGCAGTGTCGACACTGGACAAATAATATGAGTTTTTGCACAGTCGTTCACTACTATTTATGTAATATGAGGCTACTCAACTCTCAACACTCTTGCTTCAAGCGAGGAGTCATCACCATGCCAGCTTGTGATGGACATTTTCATCAAACTTTATTTTTTACCATGCATAATGAACGGTGAATAATATTACCAGAAACACATAGTAAACTGATGGGCTGATAATGTGCCATGACATATATGCTAATGTATACATACTATTGGAATTATTATTAATTAAATCCTACCTACAGTATTCTGAAGAAAACCATCTAACGCAGCATGGTCCAAGCCTATTCTGTATTTGGAATGTCAATACTTGGGTCTTTGTTGGTGATTTCATTGCACATTACATGAACAAAATAAGAGCATAATGGAAACATTTTGTTTTGTTTTGTTTAGTTTTTGTCTTTTGATGAATGATATGTACAAGTCTTGCTACAGACATTGATGCTTCATGTTCTCTCTTGTTTACACAATATTACTTTGCGCTTGTGGGTTGAAAAACACACATGCATATTTGTGGTTTTGTTTGTAAGATCTCAAAGTAATCATAATGTCAAGCAGTGAGTCAGCATAACATGCTATGCAGTGTTGTATGCCTCCTAGTGGAACATCTCTGTCTCCTCCACTAGGTGGTGCTACTATACCATTTACTCACAAATGTAGGACTGAAGGCTTGCATTGGTAGTGAATGTATCTAGGTGAAATATCACATTTCAGGGCTTTAAACCTCTACAAACATATAATTGTAGCAGAATGTCTAAGCAGAATGTCTACTTTACTGTCTACTCTGAAGTCTTAAGATCACTTTCTCACCAAATGTTAATTTTGTCAATAATAAAGCTTTATGTTCAACATGGTGTGTTCATTTATGACAAATAAAAATGACTTCAAAGTGAACACACTGAGAATATTAATGTACAGTTTTTCATGAACAGCGAGGACTCCAAACTTAGTAGCGTGTCCCATATGGAGCTATACAACCTGGGCTGGGTTCAGAATATATAAACCCGACACTCCAAACCATTTGACCAGCGCAGGTTATTCTTCATGCTGTGGATTCATTTGGGCCACCACGGGAGATCGGACATTTAACCCTCCAAACATACACCAGCCTTCATCCATTAATGTTTATAATTCATTCATCAATGATCACTCCATAAACGTTCAGATTATTCACTGCCTGGCCTGCCATCTCTCATTTGACGTGGCGTCACGGCAGCCCGTGACTCTAGAGGGAAATTAATTTAATACATTGTTTTAGTGTAATTAGTGTAACTAATTAATATACAAACATATGATTTATGACGATGAGATTGGTGTCATTCATGTCGTACTTGACAAAGATTGTAGGCTACCATCACGGAATATATGAAAGACTGCTGTTTCCACAGAGTGCCAATGCAACACTACTGCAAGTAGGTGCGTGTGTGCGTGTGTGTGTGTACGTCAGACGTGGAGATGAAAGGCAGCGAGGCGGGCGGAGGAAACTCTCTTATTGGCTTTCCATGCGTTGTTTGGTCGTATTCTGGTTCTTCATGTCGTAAAATCGGGGCGTTTCGAGAATATTTAAGGGCGTGTTATTTAAATGACGCTCAGTTTCAGCCGTCAGATTTATCAAAGCTCCGACCAAATGTACGATTGGCTGTATAGGATCGCTTCATAAATGTGACTTTGACGTTGCCCTACGGCCGAATTTATGGAAAAGAACACGCCTTTTTTTACGCTCCATTGATATGTTGACAGTAGGCTACTTATAGAGTCAATATTGGTCTATACATAAACATTGTAAATGTTTAGCCTTCAAAACCAGTTATGTTTAGATGTATATTATTGATGATGTAAATCAGTGGTTACCAAAGTGAGGTCCGGGGACCCCCAGCAAAATCATTGACAGTTAACCAAATGGACCCTTGTGGGTCTGTAACTCTGAGAGTGTACAAATGGAACCAAATGGACCCATACGGGTCCATTTGGTTCCATTTGCACACTCTCAGAGTTGAAGTAATTGTGGGGTAAATGCATTTCAAAGCATTTCAAAGTAAACTGGGGGTCCTCGAAATTAAAAAGGTCAGAATCACTGCTCTCTTATGGCATATCATTTCAAATGGGGGTCCGCGGGCTAGTATGTATCAATTTCGGGGTCCTTGACATGAAAAAGTTTGAGAACCTGTGATATAAGTATCATTGTATGTGTTTATAGGGAGCTTAGGTGAGCTTAGGTGAGCTTAAGTGAATTTAGGTGAGTTTAGGTGAGCTTAGGTGAGTTTATGTGAGTTTAGGTGAGCTTAGGTGAGTTTAGGTGAGTTTAGGTGAGCGAGCTTAGGTGAGTTTAGGTGAGTTTAGGTGAGTTTACCAGGGCGGAACTTCCTCCACTCCTAACACCACAAAACTGCTCAACACAATGTTGGGGGCGGGGCAGATGTAGCTGTTCAAACGCCCTTTATCCAACATTTAATAAAATCTATTTATTGTTTAGGTCAGTGGTTCTAAAAGTGGGGTCCGGGGACCCCCAGGGGTCCTTGAGGGGGTCCCCAGCAAATATACTTAATATTGCATCAAAGTCAGTTTAACCACTCTACTAACCCCTATATTTATTGGCTATTTGAAAACAGCCGATCTACAAGCTCACACGCTGTGAGCTCACGGAACAAACATCTTGAAAGTTTTTGGGAAAATGTGGGATATTTGTGAAACATTTCAACAATACAAATCTTGAACTCCCACACAACATCAGGTGGGAACTGGCTGCCATGACTGATGGAGAACATCAGTCTTTGTCACAAAGTATTTTCTGATGGGGTCCGTGGCCAAATACATTTGGGGGTCCTTGACATGAAAAAGGTCGAGGAAGTTTGGGAAAATGGCAAATTATAGCATATCGTCTCTATCGGGTGAAAACCTCATATGTCCCAAACCTTTCAGGATTGAAATTACGAAACAGCAAAAGTAGCAGATAAAAACAAGCTTGTAGATCTGCTACTTTAGATGCTTTTGTACGTTGTAGATCAAGTATAGGGCATTCATTTGCGAAAAAACACAAAATGTTAAAATATGGAGATAAAAAGTTTCTGCCCCGACAGCGACAATCTTTTTTTGTGTGTGTCACTTGTTTTCCACATTATTTGACTGTCCAGCGTTTAAATCAGCCCTTGGAAATGCAGGTTCCAAACAGAGATTGCAGACTAATATCTAGTGTGCAAATGATGGAGCCAGTGTACCCCATCATTTGTAAAAAAAAATTGTCATGTGTGCTCCATTTGTAGTTTTTTTTTGTTGTCATGTGTGCTCCATCATTTGTAGTTTTTTTTGTCATGTGTGCTCCATCATTTGTAGTGTTTTTGTCATGTGTGCACCAACATTTGTAGTTTTTTGTCATGTGCTCCCCATTTGTAGTTATTTTGTCACAAAGTTTCAGCCCACGGATGGAGCCCAAGAATTACGCCTCCCAGTATGAAATCTAGGTTCCAAAAATATAAATATGAAAGTATAAAAGATCTCGATCTCGTGCCTATGACCTTCCAACCTGGGGAGGAGTCTTTAATGTGTGTCGGATATACAGGTGTTTTGGTAAATGGTGCATTTATATAGCGCTTTTATCCAAAGCGCTTTACATTGATAGTGCCATTCACCCATTCACCCATACACCGATGGAAGAGGAAACCATGCAAGGCACCAACCTGCTCATCGGGAGCAATTAGGGGTTCAGCGTCTTGCTCAAGGACACTTCGACACCAACTCTGGGGGAGCGCCCTAGCCCGGGATCAAACTGGGAATCTTGCGGTTTCCAATTCACTCTACCCGGCCACTCTACCCCTGAGCCACTGCCGCCCTGTGTTTTGCACATGAATGTCATGTTGTTTTTGTTTTAATATAAGAGGGTTAGGGGAGGGAAACCACAATGAAGAAAAAATGAAAAATACAGCTAAGGTGGAGGGCAATGGAGTTTATGAGTATATTCACATCAATCCTATTTTAAAATCGGTTAACCCTAGAACACTAAACATGGGTGAATTTCACCCGAACAATTGTAATTATGTGATTTTCATAATGTTGCTGATGTCTGAGGTGGGCGGGTCCTTGTGTACCTTCAGGATGCTCACTGACGTCATAGAAGGTAGGTTTGTTTCCCTGCCCCCCCCCCCCCATCCCTGTTTTTTTTCTACAGGGTGGTCTTCGGGTGAATTTCACCCATGGTTAGTGTTAGAGGGTAAATCAAAATCCCGGGTGCTCGGGTGGCGCAGTGTGGTAAAGTGCTTGCCCACCATCACGGAGGTTGTGGGTTTGAATCCACAGTGGTACATCCGGCTTTTTTGAGCGTCTATGCAAATATTGATATGATATTACTCATTGCACGTACTCCTACGGGCTGGGGCGGCACCTGTCAGTGGGGAGTGTTGGACGGGAGGAGTAGGGCGAAGGCTCTACGTCCTCCTGGTGGGGGCACAGTTCTGCGTTCTGTGCTGCGGTCTCTTCTTCCTCCCTCTGATCGTCACCGTCGTGTGCTACGCGCGCGTCATCTGGACACTGAGCAGGTGAGGAAGCCTTTAGACTTACCAATTAGCAGTGGTGGAAAAAGCACTCAAATTCGTTACTTAATTAAAAGCATCAATACCGCAACGTAGAAATACTTAAGGTCCTTACGGGGGCGATTTTTTCATGCGAATAATACTATATTAATAATAATAATAGGTTTTTTAAAACCTTATAAAGTCAATGCAAGCTTCCACAGAGCGAAAAAGCGAAGAGAGTCCGAATTGTGCGTATATTCTTATAATCGCCAGTGTGTAATGACCTTTACAAGTAAAAGTCTGGTAATCAAGATTTACTTGCGTAAAAGTAAAAAAGTATCAAAATGTATTTAAAGAACCAAAAGTAGTATACAGAATGTCCCATTTCACAACTTTTCAAATAGATAAAATGTATTTTACTATACAGACTTTTACTTGTAGCCCTATTACTTGTAGTAGCCCTATTTTATACATAGGCTATTTGAGAAATAGCCGATCTACAAGCTCACAACGCGTCGCGGTGCGACGCGTTGAGCTTGTAGATCTTCTATTTTCAAACATCCCAGTACTTTTACTTTTGGTACTTTAAGTATATTTTGATGCTGATACTTTTGTACTTTTACTCAAGTAACATTTTGAACACAGGCCTTTTACTTGCAACGGAGTATTTCTGCATTGTGGTATTGCTACTTTTGAATAAAATTCCATTTAGTAAGTTTAGTTTTAGTTGACTAAATACCATAAGATGTTAGTCGGCTAAATCTACAGTTGATCTAGTCTTAATGCCTGATTTCTACTTAGCTGCAAGCCGAAAATAGCCGATCTACAAGCTCACAATGCGTCGCAGCTTGTAGATTGACTATTTTCAGAATGTGACACCCACACGCAGCCAAACATAAAATAACTTTTCTTAGTTCTACTGGATCTCTTCTCCACTAGTCCCTCCCTAACATTTTTGTCTTTAGTTTTTTAGTTTGTTAACTAAATTGTCAATATATTTAGTCATAGTTTTACTCATCACGGCTAGTTTTGTCAGTGAGTAAAGGTTGTTGACGGACATTTTTGTCATAGCTTTAGTTGACAAAATGAATACTGTTCCCAAGCCACGTGTCCCATAGGGTAGGAACCTATCTCCTGTTTCCCAATCTCAGGGCGGACACTCTAACCACTAGGCCAGTGGTTCTCATTTGAACTGGGGACCCCCCAAAGTAGTCATATTTGAACTTTGGACCCCCCACCCTGACAAGCACTTGAAATTGTAGGAGTTGAGGCATTACATTTTGTTTGACTCGGTTCCACAGATAAATATTGTGAAAATAGCCGATCAACAAGCTCACAACGCCTCGCATTGTGAGCTTGTATTAATATACAAATGTGTCACTGTCATTGTAAAGTAAAATTATTGAGTCATCAGACATGTAACATTAGAATGCAGGCATGAAACTTGCAAAAGCATAACGTCGTAGATCTGCAATTATTTTGTATTAGTGAAACATTTTGAAAGTGAAAGTGAACAGTTTTGGCCCTACAAGGTTTCAACAAGACAGCGACGATAATACATTGCATATCAAAATTCAATATATTCTATATCGTTGCTGTCAGGTAGAAACCTCATATCTCCATTATTTATTTATTTTTTCGTAAATTTATGCCCTGCTTCATCATACAAGTGTGTAGCACAAAAGCAGTGAAAATAGAAGACGTACAAGCTCACAATGTGTCGCGATGTGACGTGTTGTGAGCGTGTAGATCAGCTATGTGCACCATTCTCTTCTTTCCTGTCTAATATTAAAAAGGAAGATTTTTGGGACTGATTCCACCCGAATCAGTAGGTCTCAAAGTGGGGTCTGGGGACCCCCAGGGGTCCTTGAGGGGGTTCCAGGGGGTCCCCAGCTAAATTAGTTAATATAGCGTTTTAACCACTTTAACCATATTTGATACTTTGGTTATAAAAATAACAAAAAAAAAATCTTCTTGTGAGTGCTCCACACTCTGGCTTTCTAACCATTCAGCTATGCCGCCCCCAATTACTATGTTTCTGCTTAAAACTGGTGGAAACGCAAGCCAGTTCACGGCCGGTTCCGTGAAAGTAAAGGTTCCAAGAATCTAGAATGGAACCAGTTCTAGAACCAAAGTTATTTTGGTGGAAAAGGGGCCACTGAGAGTGTACAAATGGAACCAAATGAACCCTTGCGGGTCTGTAACTCTGAGAGGATTTTCACAGTGTATATAGGGGGTCCCCAGAGATGAAACATGTTATCAAATGGGGGTCTGTGTTCTAATGCATTCCAAACATGGGGTCCTTGAAATTAAAAACGGTTTAGAATCACTGTGTTAGAGTTACTACAGACACTTGTGAGCACCTCTTGCAGTGTCAACACTTTACACATAAAATGAGTTTTTGTACAGTTACTACTGTACAGTAATGCTACACACTATTTGTGTAGCATTACTCAACGCTATTGCATCATGCCAGGAGGCATCACCATGCCAGCTTGTGATGGACATGAATGTACAAAATAAGAGCATAATGGAAACATATTTTTTGTTTTAGTTTTTTGATGAATGACATGTAGGCCTACAAGTCTTGCCACAGACACATTGATGCTTCGTGCTTTGCACTTGTGGGTTTAATAACACACACATGCATATTTATGGTTTTGTTTGTAAGGTCTCAAAGTAATCATAATGTCAAGCAGTGAGTCAGCATAATACAGTACAGTACAGTACATAACATAATACAGACTATGCAGTGGTGTATGTTTATGCCTCCTAGTGGAACATCTCTGTCTCCTCCACTAGGTGGTGCTACTCGACCATTTACTCACAAATTTAGGACTGAAGGCTTGCATTGGTAGTGATTAGTGAATGTATCTACAGGTGAAATATCGCATTTCAGGGCTTTAACCTCTACAAACATATCATTGTATAAGCAGACAGAATGTCTACTTTACCTGTCTACTCTGAAGTCCTAAGATCACTTTTTCACAAAATGTTCATTTTGTCAATAATAAAGTGTATGTGTATTTATGCTCAACATGGTGTGTTCATTTATGCCAAAGTCTCATTGAGTCTGTGACAGACAGACAGACAGACTAGACAGATAGACAGATAGACAGATAGACAGATAGACAGATAGATAGATAGATAGATGTTCGGGAAATCGGGGAAATTTAAATGCAACAGGTTGGTGGGCACCAAAACATTCTGGGCACTAGGGAAAACTGGGCACCTTGAACGAGGGGGCACTTAGGGACATGTGGGCATATGGAAGAGTGGGCACTTATGGGTGGGGAAGAGTGGGCACTAGGGAAATCAATTTAAGCTATTTAAACTTGTTTATTTTGTTGGCTCAACTTCAAGGATTCCAATGGGAGGAGGAACCATATCAACTTGGTGTATGTTTCAGTCGGACTGTGATCGGAGTTACACCACTACAAATCAACAGCCGCCAGGGTCTGAATAAATAAATAAACACCGTTACAACTTTATTCAACAACTTTAAAAAGATGATCTATTAGAGACAGCTCATAATTCTGTGATCAACAGATCTAAGAGACAGCTCATGCTATGATCAACAGCCGCTTTATGTCGTCAAACAACCGTTGGCTGTAGTAACTGTAACACGGGTACAAAGTTTTGTAACTTAACTTTGTAAAGCTGTTATTAAGATAAATGTCTCGATCATCTGGGGCCAATAAACTGTGTCCATGGATAGAGAATGTGATCCTCAGCTATAACGATGGCACCGAGCAGCAGACACACAGAAGGCTCAAAGGTGAAGTAAATAAAGTAATGTTTAGTCGTTCAAAGAGTGTTAAAGAGCTGTGTTCTCATAGTACTCATTGTTTGTACTGTTTGCTCTCTGGCTGTCATTGGATCAAGACTATCAAAGATAGGTATTTTATCGATTGTGACATTTGCAGAAAGTTAGCCTTGGCTCAAGACTGTATTCTATCGATTTTAACATTTGCATATCTATGATCGTCTTGTGCTGCACCCCCCGCCCCACCCGTAAAGTCCGTATTTCTCTGATGAACATGTACAAATGCAAAATATAAGGCGCTTACCCGGTAGCCACGGATGTTAACTCGGCATTCGGAAGCTTTGTGCAATGTATTAGTCCGTTTTGTTCAATAGATACGTGTTTTAATCCCGTCTGCCTGCCTGAACCATAGACAGACGACGTAAACTTCCTGTTTACATTGAGTGTAATACCGTCTTTCACCGGATGCGCCCCGCCACCACCGCCCATTGAGGAATACAGGGAACTTCCGACAGAATCCGACACAGACGGGATTACAAACACATTATCTATAGAAAAATACGGACTAATACAGTGAAAACATGTTCCTAATGTAGAGTTACCATCCATGGCTACTGCGTCAGCACTTAATATATATATTTTGTACATGTACGGAGAAGTACTAGCTCCATAAAGAACCTCTCACTCCGCTATACAGATCCGAGATGAGGTTCTATGTCGTTACCTTCCAGAATCGGGTATACGTCCGCCAAGGCTCCGCTGTTTACCCTTTTGTATACGTCGTATCCCAAAACTAATGGTAGATTCCAAGCCGCACGGATGTTTAAAGTTTGGTTCGGCGCATAAAATTTTAGGAGCGAAACTACCCATTTAAATCGCTTATTTAGTCAGCCTGTGGCCATGTTTCCCATTGTAGCCAAACCGGGAGCAGTACTGGCAGCGGACGTAGGGGGGTTTTCCGGGTTGAAGGTAACGACATAGAACCTCATCTCGGAGCTGTATAGCGGAGTGAGAGGTTCTTTATGGAGCTAGAGAAGTAGGCCTACGGGCTTTCTGCGTGGATGTCCAGTGACAATTGGGTGGGTGAAGCCCAAGACTATAGAGACACACGGGGACTACAAATTTCACGCCCACTTTTGAGACAGCGCCGCTACTCGAGGTCCGTTAGAACGATGAACTGCAGCTGCCAATGCAATCCCTATGAGAGGATATGAGAATTAGCCTACTTTTGAAATATTCCTACATTAACTGGAGACGATATTGATTTAAATAAAAATATGTTTCCAAATGTATGGAGTGTCTTTGTCAACATATCTTCTTGTTTTCTTAATAGTTGATGTGTTTCACATTTAATTTGCCACTTTAACGAGTTACCCATAATGCTAACACAGCAGAGGGTAGACAGCAGACAGGCATTTCAGTGACATCACTGTCTTTACGAGCGCCGAGCGCCGACCGACAGCGTACCCACTGTAGAGGCAGGAGAGGCGGTCGCCTGCCCAACTAAGGTCTCGCCTCCCCTAAAAAAAAAAATAACCCGAAAATGTGTCATTGCGTGCTTATTGTCCTCAAAGTCACGCATCCAACAAGCTTTGAACTGAGCAGATTGGACCTTCTGTTCCAGAGATAATGACCAAAACCTATTGAAAACGGCCACTTTCGCCAGTTTTCTGGGTATTGAAAACCTCAAGGGATGCGTCCGTGATGCGACCACTTAAAGTCTGGATCTCCGATGCTAGCGGTTTTGACATACTGATGGAGTATATTATAGTATATTGTGGGTAGTATATCGAGATGAAAGATATGGGACATTAAAAAGGACAAATTAAACAAATGGGACAGATTATTAGAACACAAAAAAAATCGCTACAGCCTCAGTAGTTAACCAGTGAAATGACGGTATTTTACAATGCCTCTCATATAGAGATTGCATTGAGAGCTGCAGTTCATCTTTCTAACGGACCCCGAGTGTCAAAAGTGGGCGTGGATTTGTAGGCCTTCCGCTTCCGGCCGTGTGTCTCTATCATAGATACGAATTACGAAAGTAAAAGTCAGAGTCGATTAACAAAATCCATGATAATGATCCACTGCTATTGTTTTGGTTAACAGAAAACGGAAATAAAATGAAGTGAAATGAAATGAAGACAAAAAGAAGTTTGTAACTGGAACACTATGGAATTGAAGCTGATAAAGGGTACTTTCTCCTGATTGGCCCAAATTGCCAACCCACCTGAAAATGTATTTTCTGTTTATCCAGCCTGACGGGTTGGTTTATCAGAAGAGCTGGAGACCCCTGTTATTGAACAAACGCTCCATCACTACCCGATTAATATAGACCTTTGTGTGATAGGATTTTTTTTTACAATAACCACTTGAATCCTAGCATCCCTATTCTGAGGAGAACTTTAGCCAAAAATAGCAGATCTACAAGCTCACAACGCCTCGCTTGTGAGCTTGTAAATCGGCTATTTTTGGCAAAGAGGTGTAGAGGGACAAAAGAATAGACCAAGTTTTCTGTCTACACACCAAATCTCTTCAACCAAAAATATCCAATCTACAAGCTTGCATTGTGTGGAGCGTTGTGATGAGCTTGTAGATCTGCTATTTTTGGCTGATTATATGGATGCTGGGGTTCAAAGTGTTAACCTTTTAACCAGAAAAAAACAGATGTTCGTTTTAAAACAAAATAAATGTCTTTCCAGCTCATGTTGTGGGAGTGGGAGACATGTCTCAGTCTCAGGCCCAGACAGCACAGCAGGGGACCACCGAGCTGATCTTTCTGTCCGACGGAGTCGTACAGGTACCAGGGGGCGGGACAAAGTACTCAGATGTTTTACTTAAGTCAGTGGTCGGGACCCCCAGGAAGGTCCCCAAATGATTTTTCAGGGGGGTCCCCAGAGGATTTGCTTTTCTCGCTCAACAGTAAACAAACCGACATACGGTATAAGTGTATTACAGGGTATCTGCACATTTCTAAAGTGACAATTTAATGGCTTTTAAGACCTTTTTAATATCTCTAAAATAACAAATAAGACCATTTACTGCGTCAAAAGTGATCAACAAACTATACTATACAAAATTGGCCAAATAGTCAAGAAATTGTGAAAATTGCCGATCTACAAGCTCACAATACCTTGCAACGCTGACAACACACAAATGTGTGTGGGGAGGAATCAATTGGCATAACAACTAAAAGGGGTAGGAAAGCACAAAACTAAAAATCTTAAATGGTAGTTCACACAAAATATTACTTATTTTCTATCAATTATACGCCTCATGAAGCCTTGAATTCATGGAGAATTTTTAGTTTTTGCCACATTCCTGAGCCAATAATTTGATGACCAGCGGAGACTCAGAGTCTCCATTGAGTAATTCATAGAAATCAAGATCTACAAGCTCATATGAGCTTGTATATCTGATATTTTTGAATAGCCAAAGTATAAAATATGGATAAAGTGGTTCACAGGTACGTTCCCGGTTTGAATGGGGCAAGTACAGTACTTAAAGGGATATTTCACTTTTTGGGTAATTTTATCGTCTGTTCAGGCTTTTTTGAACTGTACGGGGTGTACAGTTTTTAAGTTGCTCGATTCAGTATTTAGATATTTGACATTCGTTTTATCAGACACGCCCACCTCCCATACAAACCCATTGTAACTGCAAACTCCATTTTAACTATGTTAGATTCATCGGAAACACCCGTCCTTGGTTCTGGTGATTCATACCGCCCTCCTAATACGTGAGAGGGCCGTGTTTTTTCAATTACTTTTTTCATGTATTTTTAATATTTTTTTGGGGAAATGCAAATAATAAAATACAATAAAAAAATTAAATAGAAAAAACACGGCCCCCTCACGCATTAGGAGGGCAGAGTGAGTTACCAGAACCAAGGACGGGTGTTTTCGATGAATCTAACATGGTTAAAATGGAGTTTGAAGTTACAATGGGTTTGTATAGGAAGGGGGCGTGTCTGATTAAATGAATATCAAATATCTAAATATGAATCGAGCAACTTCAAAACTGTCTGGGGGGCTCACAAAGGCTTGAGTAGATGATAAAATTACCAAAAGTTTTTTTGAAAGTGAAATATCCCTTTTAAAGTGAAATGCACTCACGGATACTTTCCCACCACCGTGACAGATACCGGCCGTCCTGACGGCGCCCGCCTGGGAGGACCTTCAGGATCGCGAGGACAGGGAGTGCTCCTCGGGCCTGGTTGACGCCACGGTGTGCGTGCTGTCCTGCCACCTGGTCTTCCACATGCATCCGCAGGTGAACAGGTGCAGGTTCTTCCTGTCCGTCGACAAGCTGGCCACCGTAGCGGCAGGGCCGCGCAAAGAGCACCCCCCTCCCTGTACCGCGCTGTTCTCCGTCAGGCAGCACATCTGTAAGACATGGAGACTGGCTCGGCGGCAGCAGAGCTCCTCCGCTGGCTTTCAGAACAGCCAGCTGCTGCTGTGTGGCTTCGATCTGTCCCAGTTGCTGGGGACGTGGGATAAGGACACCCTGCACGACGTTCAGGTAACGCACGTCACACTTATTACTTAACCCATTAAGACCTGAGGCTGATTCTAAAACAAAAATCTAAATACTAACAGTTTTTGGAAAATAAATAAATGAAAGTAATAAAAAATAATTTCTCCAAATGTTGTTCCAGGGACCCCCATAAGCAAAGATTTGAGTTGCAAATGTTGGCTTTAAAAAATATATATGTTCAAAGATTTGCCCAGATTTTCACAATTATTCAAAAATAGCAGATATACAAGCTCATAACGCGACACTTGGTGCCGCGCTATGAGCTTGCATATCTGCTATTTTTTAATAGCCAAAGTAATCTAGAATGACACAGATGCGTTCCCGGTCTTAATGGGTTAACCCATTCAAGCCATGTCGTTATTTTATTTTTTTATTGAGCACTTTATTGAAAATGAGTTCTAAAGGATAAATACACAAGAAAGCCCGAAGGTTTGTTTCCATTGTGGTCCTTTTGGGGAAGGGGGGGGGGGGGCAGTGAGCAACAATACAAATACAAAACAGGGACAAATAACGAAATACAAAAAACAAAACAACAGAACATTTACATAAAATAAATCTAAAATTCTATTCGGTATAACATACGTTTTTCAGACAACTTTGGAACAGTGGTGTAGTACAGTGGTTCACAAAATAGCAGATCTACTAAATCACAGCGCATCACTTCGTGCCGCGCTGCGAGCTTGTACATCTGCTATTTTTGAACATTTTTGAAAAATCTTAAAAGTGTTTGAAAAATGGTTTCTTCTCTTTCTGGGGGTCCCTGGCACAAAATATTTTCAGATGGGGGGTCCGTGGCCAAATATATATCAATTTGGGGGTCCTTGACACAAAAAAGTTTGAGAACTACTGGTTTAGAAGACATTAAGACATTAATTAAGACATTATTGTAGAATCGGCCTCAGGTCTTAGCCTAATTATTTGAGACTCGATTTTCAGGCCGCTATGCAGACTTCAGATCCAGTCCTACATTGCGCTTTTTTTCTCCTTCACAGCACCAGGAGATATCATTTTTCGAAGATTTAGACTCCAATCCACTTCCTGGTTAACTTATGACTTCAAAAGCCTGTATCTCGGCTCCTGTGTACTTTTTTTTTGACTATGTATTTTTGACTATTTTCAACTGGCTGCAACTATGGAACGGATTACCGAATGTTTATAATTCCCCCCCCCCCCTCCCCCCCCGATTGTACGAGACCCCTGTGTGTGTAATGAGGGGATCACCGTGAGGACGGTGATCACTGAAAATATTTTGTGACTACTTGGAAAAAGGTTCAAAAATGGTTCAAAACAGCCAGGACACTACATCTTTTTTTTTAAACCTCTGGCACTCAATGTGTTAAACACGGCTATAATGGCCTAAATGTGTGCAGTATAGGTTTTTAGGTGTGACTACTACTCTCATGGCCAACCCCTGGACAGGATTGGAGCAACGGATGTGACATTGGTGACGTCCACCACCCTCCGTCCACCGTCAAACCATTAAGACCGGGGAAGCATCTGTCATTTTAGATTTTAACCACTTTAACCATTATTTTATACTTTGGCTATTCAAAAATAGCAGATATACAAGCTATAAGCTTGTAGATCTGCTATTTCTGAAGAAATCTTAAAATGAACACCGATGCTTTCCCGGTCTTAATGGATTCGCAGAAAATGCACTAAAGACTGCTGGTGATTAGTAGTTTTCGTTCCCTACATGTTGAATACACTTATTGTAAGTCGCTTTGGATAAAAGCGTCTGCTAAATGACTGTAATGTAATGTAATGTAATTAGGCATATTATGGATTGTAATATAGGATTTGTTTATATCTGCCCTGTGTAATTTGTGTTTACAAATCCAAAAAGGCAAACATAAATGTCATTTCTTTATATATGTTCCAACGTGTACAACACCAAAAACACAGTGAAATCGTTAATCGGCAATTCTTTGTATGACAATTCATCGTCAGCTAAAATGTCGTTACAACATTGTAACAATACAATGTATCGTTACAACCCCCTGTGTATTTGCACACGCAGGCGGATGTTCTGAAAGCGCTGGGGACCTCCCCGTGCGACCCGCCCACCTCCTGGGAAGCCGACAGAGTCACAGCCGAGCCTTTCGTCATCCCCGTATGCCACCTTCTCATCCCGGAGCCTGAAGAGGCTCGACAGCCACAAGCGAGCAGCGAGACGCAGAGTGGAATCCTCCGTCGCCCCGAAGACATTATCGCAGATGTACCAAGCACTAGAGTTGTACCGATGATACCAGTAGCGGAAAAGCTGCTGATACCGGCTAAAATACCGGTATCGGTGAGTATATCAGTCTATGCCAATACAATACCACGTAATTTATCACGTTGTAATATTTTGAATGCTTCAGTTGACGGTGTACGACTGTTTTAAACTCTGAAGATCATTGCGCACCGGCGAATATACGCAAAATTCGGACTCGCTCCGAATAATTAAAAGACACTTTTTCGCTTCGCTTTTTCGCTCCATGTAAGCTTACATTGACTTTATAAGGTTTTTTGAAAAAACGTATTATTCGCATGAAAAATTCGCCCCTGGTGTGTAAGGGGCTTTACTGTACTATTTACATTATTAATATTTTACTAACTTGGAGCTGTACTTTAACAATTCTGAATGGATTTGTTTAGATTTACTCCTAGAAATTGGGCCTTTCACTTAGCTTCCTTCACAGGTGTTACCAATGATACTACTGTTCCATTTAGTGTAGCAGTGGTGCTCAACTCTGAGAGTCTACAAATGGAACCAAATGGACCTGTAAGGGTCCAAATGGTTCCATTTGTACGCTCTCAGAGTTACAGACCCTGTAAGGGTCCATTTGGAAACCCCCTCAATGAACCCAGATGGTCCCTGGACCCCACTTTGAGAAACTGCCCTAGATTTGTTTAAATTACACACTGGTATCCGTACTCGGTAATACGCAAGTTATCGGAATCTAAAAATCTAAAAAATATGGCCATCGCCATCGGTACATCTCTACCAAACACCCATATGCCCATCGTTCACAGGCTGTTCAACCGTCGGCCGGTGAACCAGAGATTGTGGAGAGGGGCTCTCCTCCAGGCAGCGAGGACAGGCCGCCCCAGGACCATACACTACTAGACAAAGACGAGACTGCAGGGTTGCGTGACAAGGCCAGGTAGGCCTGTCCCAATTATTACATAATCGTCGAATCGCAATTATTTGAGATAATCGCAATTATTTGAGATAAAAGCAATTATTTGAGATAATCGCAATTATTTGAGATAATCGCAATAATTTTTCGCATAAACGTCATAATTGTTTCCATGTTGAAAAATGTTCACACATTTTCAAATATAAAAAAGCAGAGATAGCAGATCTACAAGGTTACAAGTTGTAAGCTTGTAGATCAGCTATTTTCTGCTATTTTTACAATTATAAAATTATTGAATATGTCAATAATATAGTTGTTATTAAAGTTATTTGTCAGATCTCTCCGGTGCTATTTTTGATTATTACATTTTAATTCACATGTTCCCAATGTTCAATGCCAAACATACAAATACATCGTTAATTGCAATTATTTGCGTAACAATTAATCATCAACTTAAAGGTAGGGTAAGTGATTTTCTTTGGCTAAAATAAGTGTTAAATACAGTAGCTCTATATTCTGATAGTGCTCATTGCTATAGAGTGTTTGTTCAGTAACAGGAGTCTCCTTGTCTCTCCAGCTCTTTATTAAACAGAAAATGCATATTCAGGTCGGGATACCAATTTTATCCTATCAGGATAGAGAACTCAGTCAGGATACAGATTAAACAAGTGAAATTGGAAGTGATGACACTAAGAAATGAGCTGACAAAATTGGAACTGGAACACTATAAAAATGAAGCTGATAAATGGGTACTCTGAAAATGTATTTTCTGTTTATTAAAGAGCTGGAGAGACAGGGAGACCCCTGTGACTGAACAAACACTATCAGTGGTGTAAAGTAACTAAGTACATTTACTCAAGCACTGTACTTAAGTACAGTTTTTAGGTATTTTTACTCTATTGGAGTATTTCCAATTTTGATGCCAATACTTTTGTACTTTTACTCAAGTAACACTTTGAACACAGGTCTTTTACTTGTAACAGAGTATTTCTACACTGTGGTATTGCTACTTTTACTTAAGTAAAATATCTGAGTACTTTTTCCTCCACTGCACTCTATAGCAATGATTACTATCAGAATATAGAGCTTTAACATTTTAACATAAAGCTTTTTGTTTTAACCAAAACATATCACGTACCCTACCTTTATATATTTGTAATCGTGACAGCCCTAAGTCCAGGTCGAATCCTTGGGATGCCTTTCCTCCGCCGGGCTCTTCTCCGTGCTCAGATGGATCCATAGCTCCTCCTCCAGAGGCCGTCCCACCCGAGACCCTGACCGATGCCGGCGTTCCCTCTCCCTTGGCGACCAGCACACAGGTATCCTCCTCCTCCAAGGGGTCCTCAGACATTTCCCAGACGTCGGAACAGAGCAAAGGAGAACAGAGCTCCATTCACCCGTACCAGAACCCACAGCCCACCCCCCGCCTGGGTCCCCTGTCCAATTCTTCAACTTCTGGCAGTACAACAGGGTAGGGCTGCCAGATTGATTTTTTTGGTGATTATCCTATCGATTACTTTTAATTGAACAATCCTGAAGCGCAGTAAAAAAAGAGATTTTTTTTTCTATGGATTACTCACCCCATGGAGACTTGAATTCATGGATATTTTTTTGTTTTTGTCGCATTCCTAAGCCAATAATTTGATGACCGGCAGCGGTTCCGGTAGGAGACCCAAAGAGTCTCCATTGTGTCTCCTACCGGGAACCGCTGCCTACCGGTCCGCCGGTCATCAAATTATTGGCTTAGGAATGCGACAAAAACAAAACAATATCCATGAATTCAAGTCTTCTAAGACTAATCGATAGGGGGAAAAAAATGTTTTGGGTGAACTATCCATTTAACCCTATGTTAGAGCACAAATGGTGTCGTTCAGAAATAGTTAAATTAGCAGATCTGCAAGCTCACGACGCAATGCGATGTGTCGTGAGCTTGTAGTTCTGCTATTTGCAATTGTGTTATATATTTTTTTTATTATCGAACCCTAGCATCCTCGCGTTGTGAGCTTGCTGATCTGTGAGATTGATGATCTGCTATTTTCCTGCGAATATATTTAATGTAGAGCGAAAACAGAAAAGACACATGAGGGACTCCATATAGGGCTTAAGTGGTTAATTCAAGTAGTTTTATTAACTGCTGCACCTCTATATCGGCAGGTCACTGAGTCTGTTCCCTCACACGAAGAACCGCTGTTCTCAGATCTGTTCTCAGCTCTCTACACACCCTCTCCCGCTGTCGGGTCAAGAAAACCTGCAGGTAAGGCCCTTCACAATTATGACATAATCGCCCTAATCACAATTATTTGAGATAATGGCAGTTGTTTTGTCATAATCGCCATAACCGTTTCCATGTTGAAAATGTTTCACATCATTCAAACAAAGATTTATTGGGTGGAAACAGCAGATCTGCAACGCGTCGCGATGTGACGCATTGTGAGCTTGTTATGCAATGGTTAAAATGTCATTTAGACTTACCTGGTATCCTATAGTTTCTATAGTTTCAATGTACAGATAATTATGTTTTGATATTGTACTGCTTAGACTGATGCTAGGTTCTTGGTTTACCTGTGATCCTAGATTACTGAGGCACCACACTGTCTCTCTGCATTTGTTGTATGTGCTTACCTTGCATATTGTAAGTCACTCACAAAGCCTAAAAGCCAAGCTTAAATGTAATTTTATGTTCTGATATTCAATGCCAAGAAACACAACTAAATCGTCAATCGCAATTATTTCTATGCCAATTAATCACCAAGTTAACCCATTAAAACCGGAAAAGCTTCCGTGTCATTTTAGATTTTTTTGCGTTGGCTATTAAAAAATAGCAGATATACAAGCTCTCAGCACCGCACTGCGAGCTTGTATATCTGCTATTTTTGAACATTTTTTAAAAAAGTGATTAGAAGGCATTTGAAAGTGATTAGAAGGCATTTGTAAAGCATTGGCCTCAGGTCTTAAACGGATAGTTCACCCAAAACCTTTCTTTTTTCTATGAATTAGTCACCCCATGGAGACTTCAATTCATGGATATTTTCTTTTTTTGTCCCATTCCTAAGCCAATAATTTGATGACCAGCGGACCAGTAGGCAGCGGTTCCGGAACCGCTGCCGGTCATCAAATTATTGGCTTAGGAATGTGACAAAAACTAAAAGAAATATCCATGAATTCAAGTCTCCATAGAGTGACCAATCGGTAGAAAAAAAGTATTTTTTAACCCATTAAATCTCTTTAATGGGTTAAAATGTCACCATTGTTTTACAGCCCTGCGTGCTGGTGGAGAAGTTAACGGAGACACATCAGGAGGAGGAGGTCGCACTGAGGAAACGGAAGCGAAAGCTTCATCACTGCGATCCGGACATGTTGCCTGCCTGTGTGGAGGAGGAGAAGGAAGATGAGGTGGTCCCCACTTCCAGGAGGAGCCCTCCCTCTTGGCTGTTTGAAAGGCAGGAGGCGTCCGGGGCTGACGTAGGGAGTGGTCCAAAGCAGACACAATCCACCGAAGAGGCCGTGTCGACAACCGTGCACTACTCCGCCGTTCACGGCGACTGCACGCCGTTCTCGTACGCTTATAAACCCGCCGGACAGCTCTTGCTGGATCTCAGCAGGTTTAAAGTCCCGGACGGCACGCTGCAGTGGGCGGCCAAGTACCTGAAGTCGGACGGGTGAAAACTCGCGACGGGCTCTACGCACATGTCAGCCATGTTGGAAAGAGATTGGGCCTATTTTCTTTACTTCCTTCGCAGGTGTTACCAATGATACTAATGAAGGCTCTGTTCCATTTAGTGTAGAAGTGGTGCTCAACATTTTAAGGATCCCCATAACTCTCAGAGTTACACACCCGCAAGGGGCCATTTGTTATTTGTTATTCTGAGGGAGGGGTGGGCATTTGCCGAAAATAGCAGATCTACAAGCTCACAACGTGTCGCCTTGCCACACCTTGTGAGCGTGCTATTTTTGGTGAAGAGATTTGATGATGAAAGAAAAAGCGTGCACCAAGTACAGAGCCGACTCGGGTCCTTTCACTAAGTATATATGTTACAGGGTGAATGGAGAACCAGGGTGATTGAAGAAGGCTCGCTCGTTTTTACCCACCCAGCAATTCTGTAGAAGAAACACTAGAGGGAGCCACAAGCCAGGCTTGTGCACAAGCACATATGGCCGTGACCACCCACACACACACAGTCACACACACACACACATGCGCGCGCACGCACACGCGCTCATGCTTTCAATGGACTGTTAAGATACTTTTATTGTGTTCTGCTGGCTTTTGTTTTAGTTTCTCCCTGACACACACACACACACACACACACACACACACACACACACACACACACACACACACACACACACACACACACACACACACACACAGTGATCCATGAAAAGAACTATTCTGTCCCTATCGGTTTACAAATCAAACGGCGCTGAGTCGACTAGTGGAGCGTCGGCCGGTCACCGCGGGCACTCGCGCCTGGAGGCGCGAGGGCGCGCTTCCTCGGCCTCAAGCTCCACTAAGTCGGCGCGCCGTGCGTGTGAACGCGTGTTCAGCGTTCCCCTAATAGATATTATGGTTCCCCTAGCTTAGCTTCCTGGTTGCTATGTGGGGGGGAACAACAAAAGACAGGTCTCCGTCGGCGCATCAAAGCCCCGCCTCTCCGCGCTCTCCTTCTCCTCCTCGGAGGAGGAGGAGGAGAAGGAGAGAAGGAGAGGACGGGACGGTTTAAAACGCGAGGAGGAGGAGGAGGAGGAGGCTCCTCTTCCTCGCGAGCCTCGCGTAATAACCCCCCGCCTCGCAGCGCCGTCCTCCTCCTCCTCCTCGCGAGCCTCGCTAATAAACCCTGTCTCGAAAAGCCCCGCCTCGCCCCGAAGGAGCCCCGTGCCTAAAAACGAGCGCTCTGTCTTCAATCACCCTGGATCTCCATTCACCCTGTGACATATAGACTATAGAGGTGACCAGACATCCCGGTTTGACCGGGATTCTCCTCAGTCCCGACAAATATCTCTAAAACACTAATGTGTCCCAGTTTTTCACTACCAAATTGTCCTCGGTTTTCGCCACAATTTAAAATAATAATAGTTATTTTCAGCGGTCCCATAGACGTTTATCATGTTCTGTTCATGTTGTCTGAATTGAACGCTGATGTGTGTCAATCACATCATTGCCTGTATACAACGACTATGGTACGTATACATGTGCGCACACTTGCATTTTCAGATGGTGGTCTGCGGCCAAATACATATCCTTTTGGGGGTCCTTGGCACTTAAACGTTTGAGAACTACTGATTTAGAAGGCATTTGTAGCCTCAGGTCTTAGTGGGTTTTCCCACTATGGGTAACCATATTTTCAGATTCCAAAACCCAATTAAGTTAAACCCTCTATAGTAGAGGGTCTAACTTTTGCTGCTGCATGCTGTTGCATTTAGGGGTGAAAAAAGGGTCCAATTGTTTCATATTCTAGTTTAGTTATTGTTATTTTGTCTGATGGTTAAATGGGTCCTACGGTTATCACTGTGGCTCCTCACACGACGAGAGCTTTAGTTGTGGTGTAGAAGGAAACAAAGTACAGAGTTATTTTAGTTTGCCTGCTGCTGTCCAGGTAAAATGACAGCCAAGAACTGCATGGAGTAAAAATGAACCGGTTCAAATAAAGTGGAAAACCTGACAACTTTTTCATCGTTCTTCTTCCATACGTTAATGTTCTATTTCTTTGTCCAACAGGGTCGCACAAAAGTAGCAAAAATGATCTGCTATCTAATATAATAACTGCATTGGAGCCATTGTAACACAGGTTATTTAAAAAAAGAAGTACACTTCCTGAAAAGTAACAGTTTTGGACATGAAGAGGTTTCCGCCTGACAATATTACCGTCCTTTTTTTAATCAATGATTCTTAACAGGCTATCAGTGGTGTAAAGTAACTAAGTACATTTACTCAGGTGCTGTACTTGAGTACTGTACTTAAGTACAATTTTGAGGTACTTTTACCTTATTGGAGTATTTCCAATTGTCTATACTTTTACTTCTACTCCACTACATCTCAGAGGCAAATATTGTACTTTTACTACACTACAATTATTTGAAAACTGTAGTTACTTTGCAGATATAAATCATTACGTTATAAAACATACATTAACCACTTTAGCCCTGTTTTAGACATAGGCTATTTGAAGATAGCCTATCTACAAGCTCACAATGTGTGGCATCGCGATGCGTTGTGAGCTTGTAGATCTGCTATTTTCAAAATGTTTGTACTTTTACTTTTGGTACCAATACTTTTGTACTTTCACGCAAGTACATTCTTATTTCCGGTCTTTTACTTGTAACGGAGCACTTCTACATTGCAGTATTGATACTTTTACAACGTAAAACATTTGAGTAATTTTCCCACCACTGCAGGCTATATGCATGTGCTACTGTTTATGCCTCCTGATGGAACGTCTCTGTCTCCTCCACTAGGTGGTGCTACTCGACCATTTACTCACAAATGTAGGACAGAAGGCTTGCATTGGTAGTGAATGTATCTACAGGTGAAATGTTGCATTTCAGGGCTTTAATCTCTACAAACATACTTTTATAAGCAGAATGTCTACTTTACTGTCTACTCTGAAGTCCTGTTCTCAACAAATGTTCGTCATTTTGACTAATAAAACGTGTTACACTCAGCAAGGTCCGTGTTTTAATTAAAATGACAAACAAAAACGAAAGTAAAACACACTGAGAATAGTAAAGTACAGAGGAGCTATAATGTGGCCTATACAGTTTATTTAACAAGTGTTATTTTATTTACAACATAACTGAACAGACACCATGCAGTATTATTTTAATTTTACAACAACACAGCAGACTGTGCGCGCGCACACACACACACACACACACACACACACACACACACACACACACACACACACACACACACACACACACACACACACACACACACACACACACACACACACACACACACACACACACACACACACACACACACACACACACACACACACACACACACACACACACACACGCACACACACACACACACACACACACACACACGCACACCACATACCACATACACACACAGTGTCTCTCTCACTCACACACACGCACACACACAGTCTCTCTCTCTCTCTCTCTCTCTCTCTCTCTCTCTCTCTCACACACGCGCGCACGCGCACACACACACACACACACACACACACACACACACACACACACACACACAAACACTGAGCTTGTAGATCGGCTATTTTTAAATGACCGAAATGTTAATGCTGAAGATGTTAATTTATGTTTTGTAATAATAATCAACATCTACAAAGTAACTAGTAACAAAAGTTCTCAAATAATTGTAGTGGAGTAAAAAGTACAATATTTGCCTATGATATGCAGTGCAGTAGAAGTAAAAATACCTCAATATTATACTTGAGTAAATGTACTTAGTTACTTTACACCACCACTGCGCGCGCACACAGACCATGACACCCCCCCACACACACACACACAGGTATAGCTCATAGTATGTAGAGTAATGACCGCCTACAGGAACATCAAACATTTCCACGGTCTACCAGTTCAGACTTGAACAAAACAAACGGTCACACCCTGACCCTGGACCTTCCTTTATTTATTTACACGGGGTGTTCAGTGTGTAAACGTAACCATTCAAACTCACAATTGTTTCTTGTTTTATACAAACCTAAACATTTAATGATGATTCCACGCTGGTTTCTCCTGTTGTTTCTATGCTCTTCTTGCTTCATTCACGCCTGTCTGGCGCTCACTGACAATGAAGACGAAGGTAAGGCTGACTTTATTAACTATTATATATTATAAGTAACTATTTACATTTAGGTATTTTTACTTTACTGGAGTATTTTCAGTACTTCTCCACTACGCCTCAGGGGCAAATATTGTACTTTTACTCCAGTACAATTATTTCAAAACTTTAGTTACTTTGCAGATATAAATGATTACATTATAAAACATACATCAACCACTTTTGCCCTGTTTTATACCTAGGCTATTTGAAAATAGCAGATCTACAAGCTCACAAAGCGTCACATCGCGACACGTTGTGAGCTTGTAGATCTGCTATTTTCAAACATTTTAGTACTTTTACTTTTGTACTTTTAGCCAAGTAACATTTTGAACACAGGTAAAATATTAGCCATGGTTCACATGACGCTGGTTTATAGCAGTGTTCGATTTTTGTTACATTGCCAACTCTCACATGTACATAAACGTTCAGATTTCAAATATAACGTGCTTACCCCCGAGCCACGGATGTTACAAGGCGACCCGGACCGCGATAAGCACCCGTATCTCCCGTATTGTTCAATAAAAAGCATTTTAATCCGATCGCCAGCCATTTTCTCCAAATTGTCTCCGATACTTTCAGCCATGCGACACTAATGGTTGGGAGGTGTATTGCACTCTGATACATTACAAAAAAAAAAGAAAATGGCCGGTGATGGGATTAAAATGCTTTTTATTGAACAATACGGAAGATACGGGTACTTATCGTGGTCCGGATCGCCTTGTAACATCCGTGGCTCAGGGGTAAGCACTTTATATTTTAAATCTGAACGTTTATGTACATGTGAGAGTTGGCAATGTAAAAAAATCGAACACCGCTATAAACCGGGGGGACTCGGCACCATGACTGTTCATGGTATGACCATGACTGTTCATGGTATGACAGTCATGTTTCAGGGCTAGTCAAATATCTGAGTGTTTACAATTTTCAGTACTACATCTGAGAGGCAAATATTGTACTTTTTACTCCACTACAATTATTTGAAAACTTTATTTACTAGCTACTTTGTAGATTTGTTTTAGTATTACAAGACATACATTTAACCACTTCAGCCCTATTTAAACTTTGGCCATTTGAACATAGCCGATCTTCAAGCTTACAATGCTCACAATACATGTTGTGAGCTTGTAGATCTGCTGTTTTCAAAAGATTTTAGTGAAGTGTATACATAAGCTAACTTGTACAATGGGACATTCTGCATAATGAATACTTTTACTTTTGGTACTTTATATTTTGATGCCAATACTTTTATAGTTTTACTCAAGTAAAATTTGATTACCAGACTTTTACTTGTAAAAGAGTATGTCTTCATTGAAGTGTTGATACTTTTACTTAATTAAAATAATTTAGCACTTTTTAAGACATGTTCATGAAACCCCAGCATCCTCCAAGGTATTCTGGGGGGAACATTAGCCAAAAAATAGCTGATCTTTTTGATAGATAGTATCTTAGTCAAAAAGCCTTAGAGATTTGGTGTAGAGGAAAAGCGGTCCAAGTACTACTACTACTAATAATAAATAATAATCAACTTTATTTTTATAGCACCTTTCATGACATCAAATGCAGCCCAAAGTGCTTTACATATATAAAAAAAGAGATCAACAAAATAAAAAGAACACAATATTAAACAAGATTAAAAACATTAAGATAAGAGACATGATCAAGAACAAATTAAAAGGAGGCAAGATAAAAAAAATAGAATACAAGAAAATAGCAAGAACAAAACATCATTACATCCCCTTAGAACAGAGGTTTTCAACTGGTGTCTGAAGGTATTTCATGTGGTCCCTGGTCATCCATTCAGTAAAGTATAAAAGTGAAGATTTTTTGGTTAATTTTATTTTGGTTTTTTGTTGATATAAGAACAGTGGAATTAAAAACATTAGCAGTGGTCATTGGAGACGGCTTGTCTTTAAATTCCAAAAGTACAAGCTTACTACAGAAGAGGATCAGCTCATTGTCCACAGACTCTTTCAAGAAACATGTATGAAACACAGTCCTGTGTGAAGTTCTGGATGAGTTTTCAGACCGTAAAAGATAAATGTAATTTACCTTTTGTAATGATGTATCTCTGTTAGAGTGGTGTTGCCACACTGGCATACCTGAAGAATATTAGTATTATATAACAGTATCATGTACAGGGCCAGGTTGGAGCCAGAAAATGGCATGAGACTCTGTCCCTGACCACCACCACTATAGCCAAGAAAAGACAGACATGGACCACCTGTAATCATGCCATTGACCATTAGTGGGCCATGGACCACTACTTGAGAAGCAGTGCACCAAATGACCTGGTGACCTAAGATGACGAGTCAATGAAGTCAATTACTGGAAAGTCTGAGGTCAAGACATTCCACAGAAAGGGGAGTTAGAATCTCAAGAAGGGAAAGTGTCATTATTAGGAAATGTGGCCATTTAATGGCATATGTGTTAGCTCACTCAGTTAAAGGGATATTTCACTTTAGGTCATTTTATCATCTACTCAGGCTTTTGTGAGCCCCCCAAACAGTTTTTAAGTTGCTTGATTCAGTATTTAGACATTTGATATTCATTTTATCAGACACGCCCCCTTCCTATACAAATCCATTATAACTTCAAACTCAATTTTTAACATGTTAGATTCATCAAAAACACCCGTCCTTGGTTCTGGTGACTCATCCTGCCCTCCTAATACGCGAGGGGGGCGTGTTTTTCCGATAACTTTTTTCATTTATTTTTAATATATTTTTTGGAAAATGAAAAAAATTGAATACGATAAAAAAATAAAATAAAATAAATGAAAAAAGTAATTGAAGAAACACAGCCCCCTTGCGTATTAGGAGGGCAGGGTGAGTCACCAGAACCAAGGACGGGTGTTTTTGATGAATCTAACATGTTAAAAATGGAGTTTGACAGTGGTCCCCAGGTTGATTCTTAGTCAGGGTGGTGGTGGTCCCTGGTTCACAATCAGTTGAAAGTAAACCCCCTTTATTAAACGACGTTAAGCTCACCAAATGCTTGAATTATCCTCTTTCTATCTGCAAAGTTTTTGTTTCATAAAATTCCACCATAGACATGGTATGAGCTACTTTCTGTCAATACATTCTGTGCAGGTGATTATTTATTGATTATTATTGTTCGAGTTTGGAAGCGCTCGTTGGAAATCAATTCTTCCTTCGTACCAGCTGTTTCGAAATTGCACATAATGCAGGACGTTGCGTTATTGAAAACAAGTGCTTCCAACACTTAGAAAAACAATCACCTGCACGGAATGTATTGACAGAAAGTAGCTCATTATAATGTCTACGGTGGATTTTTATGAAACAAACTTTGCAGATAGAAATAGGATAATTCAAGCTTTCCGTACAGCTGCCATGTTGGTGAGTTTAACGTTGTTTAATACAATCATATAGGACTTTTCTGTTTGGATGTATGGGCTGTCAAGGGTTGGTATTGCAACTCTAGATGCCAGATATTAAAAATAGAATCTAAGAGTTGCTTGCGGCTAGTGTAGAGGTGGAAAAGGCTAGACCAGTGCCTCTCAACCTTTTCAGGGCGTGACCCCCAAAATAATCATATTTGAACTGGGCCCCCCCACCCTGATAAGCACTTTCAAATGTAGGATTGGCATTACATTTAGTTTGACTCGGTTCCACATATAACTATTGTGAAAATAGCTGATCTACAAAGTGTTGTGAGCTTGTAGATCTGCTATTTTTTTCTTATATCATTTTGACAATTTGGCCAATGTTTGACCAGTTTTTACAGTAGCCTATAGTTTGTTGATTACTTTTGATGCAGTAATTCAGTCTTATTTATTTTCTTTCTTTTTATTTGAGGTAGGCTATTAATAAGTCCTTAAATTGTCACTTCACTGTCATCTGGGGACCCCCCAAAATCATGTGGGGATCCCCCTGGGGGTCCCGACTCACAGGTTGAGAACCACTGGTCTAGACTGGGGGGTTTACACTGTTAAATGATTGGTAGAGTAGGTCTAGCGGATACAGGAAGAGTGGGCACCTCACTCACTCTTCCTTAGTGCCCACTCTTCCTGTTACCGGTATTATCTTGTGGGCACCTCAATGATGAATTGGCTGTTTCTTTTCCAAAATGTGAAAAACGTAAGAATAAATGTAGCCAAGCTTTGGAAAATGACCTGAAATAAAGTGAATAAAGTAGGCTATACATGATTTGAACATTGTACGAATTTCCAACCCGACGCACACTACTTGTGCGACTGGTTGGCTACGGCCCTCGCAAAAGGCCGGAGTCCCTGAATAGGTGTAAAGTAGATAATACTCAGACCTACTCAAACCTGTGTCTTTGATGTTTTGTATTTACTAACACAAATACAAACATACATTAACACACCTAGCAGACAATCGTTCTACTAAGCGGCCAGTTAACTACTATCTTAGTCAACTACAACCTTGCCAGTAGGCTCACATTCTACTAACAAAGTCTAGCCAGGTCAGGCAGTCAGGTCAGGCAGGTTTTAAACTACTGATCTGTTGAGGGACTCCAAGAGACTGAACTCTCCCTCAAAGTTCCTCACAAAGACCCATAAAGGATGTCGCCTCCCCCCGGATATCATGTATTTCTCCTCAAATAGCACGCTTCGACTACCTCTCATCCCCCATAACATAGACATCAGGCATGTCATTTGAGCCTCTCTCTCTCTCTCTCCTCTTTGAGATAAGGGAATGGTAAGGAATTTACGACCTACCAACACTCTGAAAGGACCCACATATGAGACCTTAGAGCATGCCTCAGTTAATGACTCCAAACAGGCAGTATTAACCTTCATATACGTATGTATTTTACCCATGCCTTTATATGTCGGCCTACCACACTGGTATAATCCTTAAATAAGCAGTAAATACACACATAATTATAATTATAATAATATCACAGGCGTCGGAGGTATGGAATAACTCAACAAACATTCATGGTGCGTCAGCAGACCTAAATGTACCCTTAAACTTTTTGTTTATCCCCAAAATGACTGGATATCAGAGGTTTTGTGGCAATTTGTAGCATATGTAGAAATGTTGGGCCTTACAAATTATTTTATTTGGCACTCATTCATAAAATGTGTGTGTGTGGGGACAACTTCTGATATTTACATATAGTCCATATCTAGAGTAGACAACAATATCAGTTTATTCTTTTATGGAATTTACTTCAAATTCAACATTTTGAAAAGGTGACTGTACAGTCAGGATGGAATAGCACAGTGATGACATCACGAGTGGAGGGGAAGCTGCCAGACTGACTGTACTTTGAGTACAATATAGGCCTATAAATGTACATTGTAAATGTCTGGCATTTCAAACCAGACATCTTTGCAATGCTCTGAAGCCTCTGGGGAATTATGTAATTTTATGGGCAAGGTTGAGGGTACAAAGGACAATTGCCAGGGCAGGAAGTCCTATGTATTCAATTCATCAACATATAGCATACAAAACTAACACACTAATACATGTCATCAACAAATACAACAGACATTATATTTACAGAATAAATGGGAAAATGACATTCATCTCCCTTGTGGTCTCCTGATAGATGTTTTTATTTTTTCAGGCCAACCAGTGATACACATCCTTTAATGGATGGTGTCAGGACATTCCACATTTTGGTGGCAAAGCAGTAGAATGAGAACTTTCCAATTAATGCTTGTTCTAAATTTGGGCAGCATCAGATCCTGGTCAGAAGCAGAAGAGTTAAAAATGTTATTATTGTTAAATGTAAATATTCAATGATATGCAAAAATGTTCAAGATTTTTTAATAGCCAAAGCTAAGTGGTTAAAATGATTGTGACGCTATGTTAACACATTTTGCTGGGGACCCCCTGGTAACCCCCCAAGGACCAATGGTGGTCCCCGGACCACTGGTTGAGAACCACTGGTCTATAGGGAGTTTAGGTGAGTTTACCAGGTTGGATCTTCATCCACTTCTGACACCACAAAACTGCTAAACTTATTTTAACTCTCTCAGTGCCAATGAAATAAAAAAATATGTTCATACTGTGCCAGCAATTATTTTAAAGTAAAAAAAACGTGCTCAGGAGCCAAGATACAGCCTTTTTCAGTTAAGTTCAACAAGAAGTGAATGGAGCAGCAAATCTTCGGATCACGATATCTATCTAACATTCTTTAAAAAAAAAAAAAAAAAAAAAAAAAAGATAAAAAAAAAAAAATCTGGATAACTCGTTCTTGGCACTGAGGGCATTCAGAAAAAAACTCGGGATAACTCGTTTTTGGCAATCAAAACCAATCACTTATTTATCAGCCATGTCAGCCATTGTCCTCTAGTTTCATATCCATCTGAAAGGTCTGGCAGAAAACGTGTGTTTACTCAGATATCTCCACTTTCCCATGAGCTTCACATGGAGCACATTCTACTACCAAACAGGGAAATAATGCTTGCAGGACTGAACATGTGAAAACTTCCTTTGGGGAGCACATACGTATGGGCCACAATTTACTGGTGCCTTGTGATTGGTGTGGGGTATTTATATTTGCCCCGTATACGTATGTGCTCACCGGAGGACGTTTTCATTATGTTCACACACATTATGTGTGCAGCGCATGGAAATGTAGGAGATATTTTACTAAGCACATGTTTTCTGCCAGAACTTTCGAATGGATATGAAACTAGAGGACAATAGCTGACCCCACAGTCGCAGCATTTAATTATTGGGTGGGTACATCTCGTGCGCGCTCGCGCAAAATTTTGCGGGTTTTGGGCGGATTCGGTCACTTTTTGGGGGTCTTTTTGTCACTTTATTCGGTTTTAGGGTTAGGGTAGGGTTAGGTTAGGGTTATGTTGTTTAATTCTTATTTTTGCCTGATTTTACCGATTTATTATCTGACGGCCCGGGCCCTCCAGGGTCGCGGGCCGGGAGGCGGCCGCCTCCCTGGCCTCCCCGGACGCTCCGCCACTGCACGCAGCACTACAAATTTTAATGCCGAAATGTTTTTACACAAATCTTCTCTTCTGGGGATCCCTGGCACAAAACATTTTCAGATTTGGGGGGGGGGGGGGCGGCAGCTGCTGAATACACACATCATTTTGGGGGTCCTTGGCACAAAAACTTTTGAGAACTACTGATTTGTAGAAGGCATTTGTAGAATCGGCCTCAGGTCTTAATGGGTTAAAGTGAAATAAACGCATGTCTACTTGTATGTGTGTTACAGCTACAGGAAAAGGTTTGACTGGCGTAGAGTACGAGGACGGGGTGAGGGTCAACTTCAAAGACAGAAAGACCCTGGACAGCTGGCTGACCACCATCTTCCTCCCCATCGTCTACATCGTGGTGTTTGTGGTGGCCCTGCCCACCAACAGCATGGCATTGTGGGTGTTTGTGTTCCGGACCAAGAAGAAGCATCCGGCCTCCATCTACATGGCCAACCTGGCTCTCTCTGACCTGCTGTTTGTGGTGTGGATCCCCCTGAAGATCTCTTACCACCTGAACGGAAACAACTGGATCTACGGAGAGGCTCTGTGCAAAGTGCTGGTGGGGTTCTTCTACGGCAACATGTACTGCTCTAGCATTTTCATCGCCTGTATTAGTGTTCAACGCTACTGGGGCGTAGTTCACCCGCTGGCCCAGCAGAGGGGGATCAATCGCATCACCGTCGCTGTGTGTGTGTGCATCTGGGTTGTGGTGTGGCTTCTCACCATTCCTCTCTATCTTTACGATCAAACTGTGAAAGAAAAGAACCTAGACATCATAACCTGTCACGACATCACCAGGTAACTATTTATGTTCCTCTTTGGTAACACTTGCCATTAGGGATGTCCGATATTATCGGCCCTCCCGCTATTATCGGATGATATTCGCATAAAATGTAATATCGGAAAATATCGGTATTGGTTTTTCAATAAGTTACAGGAGCTCTTCCTCTATGGTATGTGAGTTTACCATAATCACAGTAATCCTTATTCCATCATATTCAAGGGCCTTTGGACAGAAATGAGACTCCAGACACTTTCAAACTAGAGCACTGCAGAGGGCAGGTGTGTGTGTGTGTCTGTGTCCACCTGATGCTTGTTGACGCTCGTTAATGTTATGGGCATCAAAGCAATGAATGCTTCTGCACTGTCAAATAGGCCAACATCTAATCTTAAGATTAGTGGGACTCATTCAAATGACCACCAGTGAGTCCCAGGACTCACTTTATTGAAAACATAACGATATCGGATATTGGTAAAAATGTCTATCAAACATCCCTACTTGCCATGCATCCCCTACCTACAATGTTGTATAAACATACTTATAATGCATTACAATCTGCTTAAATACTGTATAATTATAGTTATAAACAAAAAAAATACTCAATGCTTTACAACACATTATAAAGCATTGTATAATGTTGTATACGGTCAAGTATAATGCATTGTAATCTGATTATAACACTGTTACAAATACAGTTATTGGAATTCATAAGTACTCATAATGCAATCGCCTTTTATAATGACTTATAAAGTCAAGTATTTTACTTCCTACCTGCTGGGCACTGGCAGATATGTCCGTAGTTTCCAGCAATTATAAAGTATTATAATACTTGACCTTATACGTCATTATCAAATGCCTTATAATGTTATGATTATTGTTTAGCATTTAGCATCATGCATATTTATGAGTGCTTATGTCTATAATTATAAAGTGTTATTAAACAGATTATAATGCATTATAAGTGTTTTATAACGCATTATATGCATTGGATGCATAGCAAGTTTATTGTGCGTTGTGCACTAAGGCTAGGTGATATGACTTCAAATCAATGTCAAACTTTTGCCTCGATTATCAAAATAAATAAATAGTGAAAAATAGCCAATCTACAAGTTTATAACGTGTTGCTATGGATCCCATCGCCGTGTGGTGCGGTACCACGGCGTACGGACAGTCTTTTGAGCAGGAGCACACGCATGCAACGATCAAATACAACCCTTAAGTTCACACCTCTAAACAAAGCTTACAAAAGCTGCCGAGTGTCAACAGCGTGAATTAACCCATTCAATCCGGGAACGCATCTGTGTCAGGACTTTTTTGTGTGATCCTTTTAGCCTAAATGTCTGACTGTACCTCGTGCTGTTTACATTTCTGACTAATAAAGTATTCAATCAATCAAAATTGATGGCAATAAAATGTATTGTATTCTATTCCAGGCCCAGTCAGATGAACATGGCGGCGGGCTACTTCCTGACCATGGCCATGGTGGGATTTGTAGTTCCGTCCATGGTGTGCGTGGTGGCCTACGCTCTCATGCTGAAGTCTCTGAGGAACTCCATGAGCAGCGCCTCCGTCACCAAGAACCGGAGGAAGGCCGTGGTTCTGATCATAACCGTGCTGGTCATGTTTCTGCTGTGCTTCACTCCCAGCAACATCATGCTGCTGGTGCACTACTGCCTCATGCTGGCGGGGAAACCCAACAACCAGTACGCGTTCTACATCACCACCCTGTGCCTGGCCAGCCTCAACAGCTGTGTGGATCCGTTCATCTACTACTTCATCTCGGAGGAGTTCAGGAACCACGTTAAGAACACCATCATCTGCAGGAGCGTGAGGAAGGCCGATAGGATGAAGGTCTCCTTCAGCGCGCTGAAGAACTCCAAGAAGAGCAGCACCTATACGTCCTCTGACAATAACACCCAGAGCACCAGCTGTTAGAGCACTGCTTCTCAAAGCGGGGTCCTCGAGGGGGTTCCAGGGGTCCTTGAGGGGGTTCCAGGGGTCCTTGAGGGGGTTCCAGTGGTCCTTGAGGGGGTTCCAGGGGTCCTTGAGGGGGTTCTGGAGGGGATTCCAAGGGTCCTTGAGGGGGTTCCAGGGGTCCTTGAGGGGGTCCCCACTCCCCAGAAAAATTTGGAGTAGTTTAAACACTCGAAGCCCGATTCATACTTTGTTGCGTGCAGAGAATAGCAGACATACAAGCTCATTGTGAGCTTGTATGTCGGCTTTTCTCACACGTCGGGGCATAAATTAGGCATAAGGTTGTCTATTCGACAACAGCCGATCTACAAGCTCACAGCGCTTCACGAGACTCGTAGATCGACTATTGTCGTAGGGAGGGGTCAGCGAAATAGTCTAAACCAGTGGTTCTCAAACTGGGGTCCAGTTGCGTGTCTTACAGGTCCATTTGGTTCCATTTGTACACTTTCAGAGTTAGGATTTTATAGAGTAGATTTGGGTCCTAGAGATAGAAAATGGCATCAAATGGGGTCTTTGGCCTCATGCGAGAATCACTGGTTTAAACACTTAAGATCGGTTTTATTTTTCGGCTATTCGAATAGAGCCAATCTATAGAAGCTCACAAAGCTTTGCCAGCTTGCAAATCGACTATTTTCGAGAGATGTTGACAAAAATGGGAGACGGAAGTCCCTCCCTGGCACAAAACCATTTCAGAAGGGGGGTCCGCGGCCAAAATACATATCAATGTGGGGGTCCTTGACATGAAAATGTTTTGAGAAGCACTGTTCTAAATTAAACAATAATTTGTTGGTGTGTTCGTGCACTGTTAGCCTCAGGTTGTTTTGGAGGCGATCCTGTTGTCACTCATTGTGGAATGTCAGAATGTTTTTACTTTTTTTACGTTTTTACTTTCTTTTACGTTTTTGTTTTTATTGCAATGTGAATTCTTCGACCTCAGGGATAGATTATAAAGGGTTATAGGGATAGTTCACCCCCAAAATTACTTATTTGCTCTCGACTAGTCACCCCATGGAGACTTGAATTCATGGATATTTTTCGCATTCCTAAGCCAATAATTTGGTGACCCGCATCGGTTCCGGTAGGAGACACAAAGAGTCTCCTTTGTGTCTCCTACCAGAACCGTTGCCTACCGGTCCGCTTGTTATCAAATTATTGGCTTAGGAATGCGACAAAAACAAAAAGATATCCATGAATTCAAGTCTCCATGGGGTGACTAATCGATAGGGGGAACTATCCCTTTAACCCTGTCTGTTTTCTCTGGAATGATATGGTTTTAGCTATTGTCGCTGTTGGGTGGAAACCTTGTATGTCCAAAACAGTTACTTTTCAGGAAAAAATTGTTCCAATGGTTCCAGTGTAGTTATCATTTAGTCACAAGCTCTTATACTTTTCATTGGTTCAATATTTATAAAACCCACACACTTTCACTTTCTAAATCTTTCCAACATAGTGAACATAGCAGCTCTACAAGCTCACGTCACGATGCGACATGTTGTGGGCTTGTACAGCTGCTATTATCACTACTTTTTGCACGGCAGGCTTGTATGACGAAGTAGGGCATTCATTTACGGAACAAAAGCAATACAAAAGTTGAAACATGGAGATGCATGGGTTCTGCCCGACTGACACTATACTACAGTATGTTTCTTCTGTACACACATTAATCCACATTTTGTTTTATTTCCCAAATGAAGTCCGCTGCCTCTTCCCAATTATTTTTTTTGCACCATTTTTTGTTTTCATCAACCACTTAAACTCTCTGGACTTATTCACTTGGACCACTTTTTTTTCCATCTACCAAATCTCTTCGCCAAAAATAGCCGATCTACAAGCTCACAACCTGTTGCAACTGTGAGCTTGTAGATCTGCTATTTTTGGCTAATGTCCCCACCCAGAATATGGATGCTGGGGTTCAAATGGTTCAAAGTTAAATCGTTTACATACAGTATTCTTTGTCAAATCGCCACAGATGACTTCTTTGCTATCGAATAGCTGATTTCATGTCATTGTGCTTCAAAAGTTGAGAAGGAACATTGCTAATCAAGTGTCCAGCAACAACAGCTTAAATTATTTCTTGTATTTTTATTTAACGACGCAAGCATAGCCTACTGTATTGTAACGCACAGCTGAATTATTTTACTTTCAAGTGTATGTATATTTTTTATACATGTTATGTATATTTGTTTCAACCATTTTTATTGCGATATGGTTATGGTTCTTTTCACAATAAATTATGCACATATTTTCATTGTTTTTTTTTCACATTTAATGGTGACTTCTTACTTTCAGATTCAACTGTATTATTGTCACAAGTTAACACAGATGTACAGGTGTAAACCAAAAAGTGTCTGAAATACCTTTTACCTCAGTTTATTAAAGCGCTGGAGAGATGGGGAGACTGTCTCTCCAGCTCTTTAATAAACTGAAAATATGTTCATATCAGGTGGGTTGCCAATTCCAGCCTACCAGGATAGAGTACCCATTTATCAGCTGCAATTTTACAGGCCTACTAGTGTTCCAGTATTGTCTACTCATAATTATTCATCACTTCCCATGTTGTATGGGTTCTCTCTGCTGATTGGATAAAATTGGTATCCCGACCTGAGATGCATTTTCAGTTTACTGAAGAGATGAGACAGTGATACCCATTACTGAACATATCACAATATTGAGCTGTTTAACACTGAATTTTGTCAAATAATATCACTTACACCTTTTAAATGTAGTGAGATGAACATTATGTATATATGTGCTTTATTTAATCTACTTGCCCAGCCAGCCAGAATGGTTCATTGTAGAATACAGCTGCAAAATGGTCTATTACAAAAAACTACAGCCTGCAGTACTTTAAACATGAAATGGAAGAGATTTATATGGAGACAGTGGTCCAGCTAAATGTATCACATTTGATATAGCATCAAAATCAGTTTAACCCTATATACACATTTGAAAAAAAGACTTTCTATAAGCTCACTAATCTAAGAGTATAATCGTCCAAATTATTAACAGAATATATGTTCCATTTAAATCGAAGCTCAGAAGCATCTTCCATAATGTTCTTGGATATTTCATAAAAGCATAGGTTAAAGGAGGAGCCTTGATTTCATGGATTTGTTTTTGTGGCATTCCTAAGACAATAATTTGATGACCATGTGTATTTCCGGTAGGAGACACAAATAATCTACTTTGTGTCTCCTACCGGATACATTAGCCGGTAGGAGACGGAAATCAAATTATTAGCTTAGGAATGCGACAAAAACAAAAAAGAATCCATGGATTCAAGGCTTCATAGGGTGTGCAATTGATAGAAAATAAGAAATTTTTTGGGTGAACTCCTCCTTTAAAGCCTCAATCTGCAATGTCTTCTGGTTGGCTGTATGTAGAACAGCAGGAACATAGGTTTACAATATAATAACTCATACTTTTACATATTGTGCTAAATGTTAGGAAACACGGCACTAGTGTGGAGGGCTCCTTTCACAGTTTCACAAATCACTTTTGTAATTATTTTTTATAATTAACCACAACATTGAAGGTTCTAAGTCAAACAGTCAAAAACATGTTTGATTCTCTGTCAGGGGTCGTCAACCTTTGACATGAAGTGCCATGTTTTTATTTTCTTGATAGTCAGTGTGCCATCAACATTACGTTTAATTATCACACATTACCACATCAAAATAAAATATTTTAATCATATTTTCTTTAGAAATATTTTCTATTAGATTCAGAGCAATAACCCTATCTCCCAGACTCCCTCCCCAGTCAGAGTTCAACTTCAGATGAATGTAGAAGTATGTGCAGGATGTCATTTCTATACAGATGTGAGGGGACTTAATTTAATTGACCAGGTTTTATTTTAAAAGAAAAATCCTCTCACATTTATGCCAGTTTCACCCTCCCCTGTGCCAATGTTGGCACCTGTGCCTAAGGTTGCATACCCCTGCTCTATGTCATGGAGGAATACTACACTACCCTCGATCAATAATAAGTTGCTTTGCAGAACAAAAACAAATAGAGACAACTTTATTAGGGGGAAAAGAAACTAGTTAAAAAGGTTCAAAACTAAGCAAAACAAAAATTGTAAACGTGTCTGATTGGTGGAGCTTGCTGTCACCATGGAAATGTTCACCAGTTCCTCTTTCCTGTGGCTACCAGTGGTGGAAAGTAACTAAGTACATTTACTTAAGTACAATTTTGAGGTATTTGTACTTGACTTGAGTATTTCCAATACTTACTTCTACTCCACTACATCTCGGACCCAAATATTGTACTTTTATTCCACTACATTTATTTGAAAACTTTAGTTACTAGTTACTTTGTATATTTAGATTATTATTCCAAAACATGCATTAACTCTTCAGCCCTATATACATTTTGGCCATTTGAAAATAGCAGATCTACAAGCTCACAATGCGTTGCGATGCGACGCATTGTGAGCTTTTAGATCTGCTATTTTCAAAAGATTTGTATTCATTTGAAAGCTTGAAATGGGACATTCTGCATAATGAGTTTACCTTTGGTACTTTAAGTACATTTTGATACCAATACTTTTTGTACTTTTACTCAAGTCAATTTTGAATTCTGGACTTTTACTTGTAAGGGCGCGCTCCCATCAAAACATGGCTGGCTGCTGTTAAATGCAGGTTGTGCACGGCCACAGTTTTTTGCAGCCAGCGGATTCCCCAAAAACGCAGTGACGCACCTGTCACTCACTTTCAAGACCCGTCCCCCTAGCCCGCACCGCCTTCTGCCTTGAGCACCATGGTGCTTCCTGAGTCTTGGGACGGTCCGCCTTCGACTCACCCGATTGGACAGAGGGGGAAAAGCAGTTATATGCTTCAAATGGACAAGTGTAGAGCGGATAAACGCAAGGTCTGCGAAAAGCGGAAAGATCCGCTCTTGCGTGAATCCACGCATTTACATTGACAAAGCATTGGCAGATTCCGCTTTGCAGTATCGATACTTTTACTTAAGTAAAACAAATCTAGTACTTTTTCCACCACTGGTGGCTACGACCGCCAACTGGCTCCCATAGCACAGAGGGGCGGTCGTACGCGCCGTAACGGGGTCTCGATAATGCTGGTGGTAGCCCCAAATCGCTGCCATGCCAGCAGCCCTTCTTGAGTGCAGATAGTCGAGTAGAGCTGTCCGGGAGTGGCTCGAAGCGCTCTGACCCGTCACGGGTCAGTTTCCCTGGCCTTCCACTCGCTCCTCCACTGATGCCCTGGCTCATGGGCTTTCTTCTTAGCTGCACCGGACGTGAAGTCGATTTCGTAGCCTGGGACCCCTTCGAGCTTCTCCTCATGACCGGGAACCTCAGTGACTGTCCTGATGGAGAGAGAGAGAGAGAGAGAGAGAGATTAATTTTGCACCTCTTTTACCTATTCACCTCGTTCAACCTCTGGACCATACATGGGCAACTGACGGCCCGCGGGTTAATATCGGATTACTGATATATTATTGATGTCAGCTGTTACAATTCCAAACATGCAAACATGACCCGCTTTAATTACTTCAATCTATATTAGTAGCTTAATGACTAGTATTAAAATTGTCTTTTTTATGTCCAATGTATTTGTATTTAACTCTCTCAGTGCCAATGAAAAAAAAAATTATTGCGAACTATGCCAACTTTTTTCTTTTTTTGTTTCAAAGTAAAAAAAAAGTGCTTAGGAAGCGAGATACAGCCTTTTTCAGTTATAGGTTAAACAAAGAGTGGATGGAGCTGCAAATCTTCAGATAATTATATCTTGGGTTCTGAACACTTTTTTCAAAAAAAAAAAGAAGAAAAAAAATATATATATATTTTTTTTAATTTTATTTTAAAAACTCGGGATTTCTCGTTCTGGCACTGAGGGTATAACCCTAAAACTCGGGATAACTCTGGCACTGAGAGAGTTAAGTTCATAAAGTTAACATAAGTATAACTAAATGCGTTTGAAATAAAATAAAAATGTTACTTAAATAAAGAAAATAGCAAAAACAAATTCTGGATTCAATTAAAAAATAGCAAAAATAGCCGATCTACAAGCTGACGCGTTTTGTGTGACAGAATGCTTTTGTGTGACATAGAATGGAGAAAAAAGTTAAAATGCGGCGAGACAGTATGTGCAATGTCAGTGGCCCTCTGGAGTGAGTGTGGAAATATAGTGGCCCTCTCCATCATCAAAGTTGCATCACCCCTGCTCTGGACAATCATTCATGTTTTTATTGTGAGCACACACACAAAATCCAGTCAGTTCATAGATCTAACTGGCTGGATTACAGTGACTCAGACAATGTGAATGAATGACATGCATTTTGCATGTCATTGACACAGATCAGTGGTGTCAAATTTCAGCACAGTGGGTGGAGCCACGTGTCCACTAACACAAACAGTGTGTGCGTGTGTGTGTGTGTGTGCGTGCGTGCGTGCGTGCGCGTCCGTGTGTGTGAGTGAGTGTGCGCGTCCGTGTGTGAGAATGAATGATCTGTTGTTTAGGTTGTAAACTTTGACCACAAGACATCCCATTTGCATTTACCTTTCTGATAATCACTGTCACAGATTGTCATGTCCATGATTTCAGATGAAGTCATTTGGTTTATGTATTCCCTTGTTAAATCAGGTCTACCTGGCTGTGACAGTTACAGCCCTCTGTGAACCAATGTGGTGGAACCTGTGTGTTGATATTCTTTTTGCACCTTAATCTCATGTACAATCAGTGGTGGAAAAAGTACTCAAATGTTTTACTCAAGTAAAAGTATCAATACTGCAATGTAGAAGTACTCCGTTACATATTAGTAAGTAAAAGTGCGGAAGTCAAAATTTACTTGTGTAAAAGTACAAAAGTTCGTTATCAAAATGTACTTAAAGGGGAATTTTGGACTAAAGTTTTCTTACCTTTTCTATGACGTTATGATATCTTAGGATGAATGGTACAGTAGAAAAATTTCATAACTCCACCCCTGAGCCGCCACAGCTTAAAAGGTGCGCGGATAGGCCTTAGGTTAGATCACATATTTTAATAGCTTTTTTTTTTTGTGAGATCTGACGTTCATAGTGACAGAACACTGTCCCCCAAAAAAAATAATAAAAAAAAATAACAGAAGTCTCGCTAGACGAGATTGAAATCTCGAGATTTCAATCTCGTCTAGCGAGACTTCTGTTTTTTTTTTTTTTTTTTTTTTTGGTTGCATAGTGTTCTGTCACTATGAACGTCAGATCTCACCAAAAAAATAATAAAAAAAAGCTATTAAAATATGTGATCTAACCTAAGGCCTATCCGCGCACCTTTTAAGCTGTGGCGGCTCAGGGGTGGAGTTATGAATTTTTTCTACTGTACCATTCATCCTAAGATATCATAACGTCATAGAAAAGGTAAGAAAACTTTAGTCCAAAATTCCCCTTTAAGTACCAAAAGTAAAAGTACTAAAATGTTTGAAAATAGCAGATCTACAAGCTCACAACGTGTCGCGATGTAACGCGTTGTGAACTTGTAGATCGGCTATTTTCAAATAGTCTATGTATAAAATAGGGCTAAAGTGGTTAATGTATGTTTTATAATGTAATAATTTATATCTGCAAAGTAACTAAAGTTTTCAAATAATTGTAGTGGAGTAAAAGTACAATATTTGCCTCTGAGATGTAGTGGAGTAGAAGTAAAAGTATTGGAAATTGGAAATACTCAAGTAAAGTACAAATACCTCTCAATTGTACTTAAGTACCGTACTTAAGTAAATGTACTTAGTTACTTTCCACCACTGTGTCTAACCTCATGTCATGTGCATACTGTACCAGCTGGTTATGCTATGTGTGTATATGTAGATATATTTGCGTCTCCTTGACTCAAATGCAAAATATAAGGTGCTTACCCGCTTGCCCCAAATACTAACTAGGTGTACGTGTTTGTGCAATTTATTAGTCCATATTTGTCAATAAAAAAAGTGTTTTAATCCCGTCTGTGGCCGATTCTGTCGGAAGATCCCAATGGGCGGTAGTGACGGGGCGCATCCGGTGAAAGCCGGAATTACACTCAATGTAAACAGGAAGTAAACGAGGTGGGGAAATGGCGTTCGGGCACAGACGGGATTAAAAGAAGTATTTATTGAAACATATGGACATATTACATTGCACAAACACGCCGTAGACCTAGTTAACATTTGGGGCAAGCGGGTAAGCACCTTATATTTAGCATTTGTACATGTTCGGACAAATACGGGCTTTGCTGGTGACATTTCGCGTAGACTCTCTAAAAATCGATAAAATACATCTACGATAGTCTTGATCTAAGCAGATCAAGACTATCGTTTCTTCAACGAGGTACCAGCAGATGTCTAGTTGTGTCAGTGTTGGAGATCACCGACCACTGTGTGTGTTCACACGGATCCAATCGCTGCTTCTGTGCGTCCTGGTTCAGATACTCTCTGGATGGAATCGCCTGGCTGATCCATTGATCTATTTGTACTGTTGGCTTTTGAGAGCTGTGCTGCTCGGTGTGACTCGGTTTAACCTATAACTCTATGGGCTTAACTCTTAACTAAGTTCTAAGTTTTGTAGCCACACATTATAATAAGATCGCTGGCTAGTGGCTGCAGACTGCTCTCGTGCTCTGTGTTTACATTTCTACTATTGCCTTGCTTGCCTGTTGCATTTTTCTGATTTCTGTCTGCCGCGCGCCACACTGAGTGAGAGCGTAATGACGTCACACTCTGAACGTACCGTAAACCTTGTAAAACAGCAAACACAAGACAACGGTGTACCGTAATATAGTGAATAAGGGCGCCGTCAAATACCACTATTTGGGCTTGGGCGGCTGAAAATATTTTGTGCCAGGGCAGGGACCCCCATACAAGATTTGTGTTGCTAAAATCACTTTTTTATTTATATTTTTTCAATATAGAGTAGCCTATGTACAGTTAAAGTGGTTAAACTCCATTTGATGATATATTAACTCATATTGCTTGGGACCCCCCGGAACCCCCTCATGGACCACTGGGGGTCCCCGGACCCTATATTGAGAACCACTCTACATTTATTAAACAAACACTATGATAGCTGTACCATTAACAAAAAAAAATGCTATAATATCTTTATTATTAACTCAAATAAACAACAATAATAATGACAAAGGTGGTCAAATCAAACTTGTATAGCGTCAAAAACATGTTTTATTAGCGATGTCATGGAGAGATACTACACTACCCAGAATTCTGTGCAACAGCGACGTGTCTGATTGGTGGAGCTTGCTGTTGTCATGGAAAAGTTCACCTGTTCCTAGTCCCTGTGCTACCACCTTCACTGGATCCCATAGCCCGGAGGGATGGTCGTACGTTTATCGTTGTGGAAAATCACTACAACTCATTTATTAACTCAAATAAACACTGCTATAATGATGATACAGGTTACTTTTAAGAAGCAAGCTAAACTATCATCGGGTTGGAAAAGTATACGCAAATTAGAAATACACAGTTGTTATTATTATTATTATTATTATTATTATTATTATTATTATTATTATCTTTTTATTGTTACTAGCATTTGGTTTGACCCGAATCTTTTTTCTTTCTTTTTTTTTTACTGTCACGAGTATTTAATCTCGTAATTTTTTCAGTTTTTCTTTTTTTTTGCATCATTCATTTATTCCCCGTCGTTCGACGGTGTCGCGTGCCTAAAAACAAAAACTAAAAAAAACGACCTACAAGCTCACAAAGCGTCGCGGGAGTGACGCGTTGTGAGCTTGTAGATCTGCTGTTTTTTTCCCCCAGAACGAATGGAAAAATCTACTTCCAGCAAGTAGGCGGACCCGATACTAGGACGTCATGACGTCATGACGCAGTGAACCTGCGTGTCTCTCAGGGTGTGTCTCATTCTTCTAGGTGAGTTAAAGTTTCACCCTGGAGCTTATAACTTCTCCCATTGTCTGCCGAACACACACTACAGGACACACGGACTACAATAGACATGGCGGCAGCACGATTATTGTCCTTTTTACTCTTTTCCACCTGGATTTATACGGCAAATGCGCAACCAGGTAAGTCCAAGGAAGTTGTTTTGATTTATTGTTGTATTATTATGTATTGGTGTTCATGTTGCAGGCTGCCTGACTGTACCAGACACAGACACTTAAACATGTACTGAGTTCAAAGGAGCTTTAATGGCGTGAGGAAACATACGTTTTTACATGGCCAAAGGCAAAGCAACTGTTAAAAGGTACAAGGTATGTATGTATGTATGGTGGGGATATAGGTGTGTAAACAGAGGCTATGTTGCATTTCAACTTGGGAAAAACTGGCTTACAAAACCTGTGTGTGTGTGTGTGTGTGTGTGTGTGTGTGTGTGTGTGTGTGTGTGTGTGTGTGTGTGTGTGTGTGTGTGTGTGTGTGTGTGTGTGTGTGTGTGTGTGTGTGTGTGTGTGTGTGTGTGTGTGTGTGTGTGTGCAGTTGTTTGATTCAGTTCAATTCCAAGGAGCTATATTGGTGTGAGAAAACCAAAGCAAGTGTCAAAATAAACAATGGAAAACTGTAAGAAATGGGTATGCACTATGCAGCAATGTGCAAACAGAGTTGTCATTTTGCAACTTGGAAACACTGGCCTATAAAACAAATGTACTCACAGTAAATATTGAATAATGTGCTGTTTGTGGCACTGGGAAAACTTACAATACATTAAATAAAGAAGAGCTTTTAGACCATACACTTCATATTAAAATGTGTTTATTCCATAGCCTACCCCGGCATAAGGCAGGGCATGTATAGCCTACCTTCAATACCCTTATTTTTATTTTAAGAAATGTTATTTACATTGTACACATCAGAGTACAGCATAGGCCTACTTAAAAATATATGTAGGCTATATAATATCTGTTCTAAATGCCAATTGGGAAAATAAACAGGGTTTTGTGTATTCTGCACTCTACTTTACAGAATGAATTGAAACTAAATTGATCATACTGTAGCACCAGGGGTCTTCAACAGGGGGTCCAGACCAGGACCCCGAGGGGTCCTCAGAGATACTGCAGGGGGGCCTGCACAGGGGTCTTCAACGTGCTTCATCTCTCTCTCAGCTAAGGGGTCCTTGGCCTGACAAAACGTTGAAGAACCCTGTGTAGCCTATCCTATAACATTAATAGAAACATATTGAAGAGGGTCGCTGTTCAGGTGCCTTAAGTGATATTTTGTTGGTTAAAAAGTTATAGGAATGTATATTGTGATAGTAATCACTGTGCTTGGTCAGTAACGTGGGTCTCCCCATCTCTCCAGCACTTTAGTAAACAGAAAATTTACCAGCTTCCAGTTCCAGCTCTAATTCATTGATTTAATCACTTCCAATTGTACTTGTTCATCCTGTATGAGCTCTCGCTCCTGATTGGATGAAATTGGTATCCTGACCTGAATATGTTATGTCTGTTTACTAAAGAGCTGGAGAGACGGGGAGATCCCTGTTACTGAACACACACTCTTTCTCCAGAGGGTCATAACTGGGGAGCCACAGCCCACATATTGGACAATTGAAAATTGGCAGACATTATCCTACATTAAAATTGCCTTGAGTGTCGGCTGGTGAACCGTGGAAGTCACAAACGTAATGTCCGGATTTGTGAGGGGCAACTGTTCAGCCTGCCATGAGAATAGCCACAACAGGGGGCCACGTGTGGCCCTCAGGGGCCCTGTGAAGATCCCCCAGGGGCCACAGGTTGCTCTGGTCCGCACCACTCTTGGCACAAACACTGTTCAGAGGCCTGCCATGGTAATGGCCACACCATGTGGCCCCCAGGCGCAACACTGACCCAGCATTGTTACAGCAGTGTTTATTAACACTTCAAATGGCCATATCGTGGTGGCAATTGCTCTGATCAGCGCTATATAGGACTCGATTTGAAGGCCACATAGCGGCCTGAAAATCTAGTTATGTTAAATCTGCATGGATCTGGTAGACAGGACAGATTGCTTAACAATAGGCTATTTGCCAGGCTAGAAAGTGTTGCCATGTCTGCTTATTATAAGCGACTTTGGGCTTGTGTTTCTGTAAAGTTGCTTGTAAATATTGGTAGTTGCGCGTTGTTGTTTTTTTGGCTTGTTTTTAAAGTGTAGTTATTTGGGCTTGCTTCCAATTTTTGTAATTATTGTTTAAACCAGTTCCCAAAACAGTTGCATGTCAAGGACGCCCAAATTAATGTATTTCTCCACAGACCCTCATCTAAATTCCAAATGTTTCACTTTTTGAAAATGGCAGATCTACAAGCTCACAGCGCGTCATGAATGTGACGCGTTGTGAGCTTGTAGATCATCTATTTTCAAATAGCCAATGTATATAGGTTTAAAGTGTTCATCTGGCCTAGTCGCTTCTTTTAGGCTTGTTTTTATAGACTGGTTCCTTATGTCTCTCGCAAAATCTGGCAACACTGACAAGAATGTTCAGAAAGCCTGTGTCCTTACTACACAACACAGGAATGTTAGATTTTCAAAATGTTAACTTTTAATAGCTGTATTATGTCACACTGGTGTACTGTGAGCTAACAATGAAAAGGTTATGTACATACAAGGATTTAATGCAGTAACAACTTTTAAATGACTAGTTTATGTGTCTTGTCAGGTGTCTGATATATGGCACTGATCATGAAACACGTTGCATTTGCATTATGTTATAAATATGGACTCATGGCAGATTTGTATTTGTGTATCAATGGAATGTACTGAAATTGTGCAAATTAATTGCCATTAATTGGAATCGAGTTGTATTAATTTGCCTCCAAACTAAGCCATGCTGGCTTTTTCTTTTATGTAGATGTATTTATTTTATTGATTGATTATTGATGATGAGTACTATCGCAATAAACATCACTTACAACCTAAAAAAAAGGGCTGCGGCTAAATCCATATTAATTTAGGGGGTCCTTGACATGGAAAAGGCTTGAGAACCAATTGCTCTAAACGACTATAAAATTGACTTGTGTGTATTTGTGCTTTTATTGAAGGTAAACAAGGTCGCGGTTTCATCGCCCACGCGGACCCCGAGAACGACGGCCTGTTCACCGTGAACGAGGCCTCGGCGTCGACCCTGAAGAGCCCGCTGACCACCATCTTCCTCCCCATCGTCTACATGGTGGTGTTTGTGGTGGCCCTGCCCACCAACGGCATGGCGCTGTGGGTGTTTGTGTTCAGAACCAAGAAGATTCATCCGGCCTCCATCTACATGGCCAACCTGGCTCTGTCTGACCTGCTGTTTGTGGTGTGGATCCCCCTGAAGATCTCCTACCACCTGAACGGAAACGACTGGATCTACGGAGAGGCTCTGTGCAAAGTGCTGGTGGGGTTCTTCTACGGCAACATGTACTGCTCTATCCTGTTCATCGCCTGTCTGTCTGTGCAGAGGTAGGCTTACGCTCTTTGTATGCTTAACCCATTCAATCCGGGAACGCATCTGTGTCATTTTAAGATTTCTTTGGCTGTTCAAAAATAGCAAGATATTTTGAGATGGGGGGGGTCCGTGGCCAAGTGCATATCATTCTGGGGGTCCTTGACATGGAAAAGTTGGAGCACCACAGATATAGCAACATACTGTTAGGATTTAGAAAACATTTTTTGATATGTATTTGGCCGCGGACCCCCATCTCAAAATGTTTTGTTCAAAGGACCCCCCAGAAGCAAAGATTTGAGTTACAAATGTTTGCTTTAAAAATATACGTATTCAAAGATTTGCACAAATTTTCAAGATGCTTCAAAAATAGCAGATCTACAAGCTGCAAGATCTACAAGCCACATAGCGCAGCACAGATTGCCGTGCAATGAGCTTGTATATCTGCATGGGCATGTATAGGTAGTGGTTCTCAAACCTTTTCACGCCAAGGAACCCCAAATGAATGCGTATAAAATTGAATATGGTTATTCTATTCTGGAAAATAGCAGATCTACAAGCTGTGTTGCATCTCACAGTGTTTTGAGCTTGTAGATCTGCTTTTTTTCAAAGGTCAACAAGATCATGTAGTTTTAGGGTGTTTCTCACTGTACTTCTAAATGCCCTGTATCTGTAACTTAAACTGCTGCCCTGTCTCTGGCGCCCGAATTCCCCTCACGGGATCAATAAAAGTATCTACCTTTCTTTCTATCTTAGGCAGTGGTGTAAAGTAACGAATTACATTTACTCAAGTACTGTACTTAAGTACAATTTTGAGGTACTTTTACTTTACTGCAGTATTTCCAATTGTCTATACTTTTACTTCTACTCCAGTACATCTCAGAGGCAAATATTGTACTTTTACTCCACTACAATTATTTGAAAACTTTAGTTACTAGTAACTTTGCAGATATAAATGATTACATTATAAAACATTTAAAAATATAAAAATATATAAAAAAATATATAAAAATATAACATTTGAAAATAGCCGATCTACAAGCTCACAACGCGTCACATCGCGCGGCGCATTGTGAGCTTGTAGATCTGCTATTTTCAAACATTTTAGTACTTTGGTACTTTGAGTCCATTTTGATACCAATACTTTTGTACTTTGACTCACGTACATTTAGAATTCCGGACTTGTACTTGCAACAGAGCACTTCTACATTGCAGCATTGATACTTTTACCCTAAACATTTGAGTACTTCTTTTCCACCACCGATCTTAATAGGTACATAGTGGTCAGCCACCCGCTGTCGGGGGAGAAAGGCAACAACAAGGTGGCGCTGGCCGTCTGCGTGTCCATCTGGCTCTTCATCGGCCTCAGCACCATCCCCCTGTACCAGTACGACCAGACGGTGCGTGTCCGAGACCCCAACATCACCACGTGCCACGACATCAACGTCATCGCGGACATGGAGAAACCCTTCGATTCGGTCAAGTACCCGTACTACTACTTCATCCTGATGGCCACCCTGGTGTTCCTGGTGCCGTGCGTGGTGATCGTCGTGGCCTACGTGCTCCTCTTCCGCTGGCTGGAGAACAACATGGTGGACTCCACGGCCACCAAGAACCGCCGCAAGGCGCTGGTGCTCATCATGACTGTGCTGGTCACCTTCCTGGTGTGCTTTGTGCCAAGGTGACTCATGTTTTTATTATCATTATTTTTGTGTACATTTATAAAACAACATATAATTAATATTATAATATATAAAATATATAAATATCATGATATAAATACATATTATTTATGTATATTCTAAATATAATATTATACACAAAATATGTATAATATTAAGTTGATATGCCTTTATTGTTTGATTGATTTATCATTTTATCACTATTGTTATTGTTATTATTACTATTATAATTATACTTTTGCATCCTTCATTCATTTATTTTGTTTGTTTTTCTTTTGTTAAGACTTTCTATTTATCGATTTCAGTTTTAGTCTTGATTAGTTTTTAAAGAAGACTTTAAACTTTAAACTAATCTGCTAAGCTTAGCTCAGAAACAGAGCTGTGGTGTTTTTCAACCAGTCAGACTGTCCCGTTATTTCATAGAGTTTTCAATTAACCATTTAAACCCTATATGGTTGACCAGAGTCCGTCGGGCCTCTATACTAGAGTCTTTTCTGTTATTTTGGGGAAAGCTTTTGCAGAAAATAGCAGATCGACAAGCTCACAGCGCGTCGCAACACGTTTAAGTGGTTATCCCATTAACCCAGTTAGACCTGAGGCCGATTCTAAAAACGCCTTCTAAATCCGTTTTCTGAAAAACTTACTTATTTAAAACATATTTATTCAAACATTACAGCAGGAAGCAACAGGAACCCCAAAAGGGGTTCCCGTCCTGAAGTGTATATTTACAAAAAGGGGTTCCCGCCCAAAATGGGTTGAGACTGGGAAAGCATCTGTCATTTTAGATTTGAACCACTTTAACCATTATCTTGAACCATTTAACCATTATCTATTCAAACCATTTTAACCATTATCTATAAAAAAAAATGGCTGATATACAGGCTCATTGCCGCGCTATGAGCTTGTAGATCTGCTATTTATTTATAAAATCATGAACATTTGTGCAAATCTTTAAATATATATATTTTTAAAGCGAACATTTTTAACTCAATTCTTTGCTTCTGGTGGATTCTACAAATGTCTTCTAAATCCTAACAGTTTTTTTGAAAAAACATATGTTCCTATACTATCAGTGGTTCTCAAACCTTTTTCACGTCGAGGACCCCCAAAATGATATGTATTTGGCCACGGACCCCCATCTCAAAATGTTCTGTTCCAGGGACCCCTCAGACGCAAAGATTTGAGTACAAATGTTCGCTTTAAAACATACATATTCAAAGATTTGCACAAATATTCACAATTTTTCAAAAATAGCAGATCTACAAGCTCGTAGCGCGGCACTCGGTGCCGCGCTATGAGCTTGTAGATCTGCTATTTTTGAATAGCCAAAAGTATAAAATAATGGTTGCGTTCCCGGGTCTTAAGTGGTTACAACCATAACAACTCTTGTGTGTTTTTCCATCCGCAGTAACATCATGCTGGTGGTCCACTACGCCCTGCTGAGCGTGGGCCAGGCGAACAACGGCTACGGCTTCTACGTCACCACGCTGTGCCTGGCCAGCCTCAACTGCTGCCTGGACCCCTTCATCTACTACTTTGTGTCGGACGGCTTCCGCGAGCACGTGAAGAACACGCTGCGGTGCCGCAGCTCCAGGACGGTGGAGCGGATGCGGGTCTCCTTCGACTCCATGAAGTACTCCAAGAGGAGCAAGTCCTACGTGTCCGGGCACACGGAGACCAGTAGCTGCTAAAAAAACGGTATCTGTGGGGTGAGAGACTCAAGAGACCAGTAGCGAGACCCTCTTTTAACCCTTTTAAGACGGGAACGCATCTGTGTCATTTTAAGATTTATTTGGCTATTCAAAAATGGCAGATACACAAGCTCATAGCGCGGCATCAAGTGCCGCGCTATGAGCTTGTAGATCTGCTATTTTTTTGGAAAAATCGTGAAAATGTGTGCAAATCTTTGAATATATATATAATTTTTAAAGCGAAAATGTTTAACTCAAATCTTTGCTTCTGGTGGATTCTACAAATGTCTTAAAACAGTATTTTTGAAAACAACTTTTTTCATCTCAAGGACCCACCCAAAATTATATGTATTTGACCGTGGACCCCTATCTCAAAATATTTTGTTCCAGGGACCCCCCAGAAGCAAAGATTTGAGTTAAAAAAAATTGCTTTAAAAATATATTTATTCAAAGATTTGCAAAGATTTTTCGAAAATATTTTTGATTCAACTTTTGAAATGAAACAAATGACACACAGATGCGTTCCTGGTCTTAATGTGTTAAAGGAGTAGTCTTGTTTTCTATCAATTACACGCACCAAATCATGGAGATTTTGATTTGTCGCATTCCTGAGCCAATAATTTGATGACCGTCAATTGAGTCTCCTACTGAGCCTATTGACCGATGACATGGTCATCAGATTATTGGCTGAGGAATGCGACAAAGACTAAAACATCTCCATGAAGTCAAGGCTTCATGGGGTATGTAATTGATAGAAAAGAGTAAAACATGGAGTATAATATTCTATGTGCCGTCATACTTTTTATGCATCAAATAAACTGATCTCATATTCTATGCATTTACTACAATTATACAGTCTAGTTTGCCCAATTATCTAAGCTTTAGAAATCAAACTATAGCCCATAACTTTAAATGGACGTTTGGGTAACTGCTCATCAAAATACATTTCAGTTACATACAGTACAGTAATATACATGTACCAGTATATTGGCTGCATATCAAGCATGAAGGCATACAGAATATTATACTCTGTTTCACTATAATTTATGTAGTTGGTCTTAAATAGCCTGGGGCAAAACTCAGTGAAAAGAGTGTCTTCCGGAGACTGTGGAATTACATAAGACCAGTTTGCTGCTAAACTGGGAACTGTTCGGGGGAAGACGATATGGACGATATGATTACAGCTGTGATTCTAAAAACCTTTTGGATTTCAAAGGAGCACCAGTTTGATATGCATTAGCCCACGACTATTAAGATACCTTTTTCTTTTTTTGTTCATCTCTGGGACCCCAATGTATACTGTGAAATGAAATCCTCAGTTTTTAATTGAACGCTTAAGAACTTACAAATGCAACCAAATGGACCCGGTTGCATTTGTACGTTCTTAAGCGCCATTCGCACTGAGCACGATTTTAAATCTAACGATATGCCGTTTTAACCGAAGTGGACGGCAAAGTCCACACACCACGACTATGACGGCAATGATGGCCGTAAACGATATTGTTTGGATCACTTTCAGAGCGATTTTCATGAACGATCATTCCAAAATCCATCAGAAGGACATCTGGGATGCAGTCAGGTCTCACTCAACCCCCCTGAAAGCTAGCTGGCGTTACCTCAGGTAGGCCTCACGTAAACGGTGCATGTTTGATGCACTGTTGACGCGACTTTATCGTTCTTTCAGCGTGGACGCTGTAACTTAATTATCATCATAAGTTGTCATGCTTGGTGTGAATGACCATTTAAGAGTTTACGCTTTAGAGCGGTGGTTCTCAAACTTTTTTCTAGATCATGGCCCACCTGAAAATTGGTGGTAGATCAGGGCCCACCCATCAGACGGTGGGTGGGTCGCGTGCATTTTCAGAGCATGTTTATTTTAATGATCAATCATTGTGTTCCAGCTTGGATCAATGGAACCAACCTAGTATATTTTTAAGCTGTTATTTATTGGTATTGCAGTGAAAACTCAAAGGTTTTAAAGAAAATAAATACCACTGACTTTTAACTCATGTTATATTATTATCATTACAATCTTAGTGTTTTGCCAATTGTTTGGTGGCAAATAATGGGACCGTAGTGTCAACCCCTATGGGACCTTGTCTGTCCTTCAAACCCTGACGCACACCGATACTGTTGTGAGTGTTATTTACACCTTGTGATGCAAGGGAAGAGTAGAGGACTCTTAGATACAGTACAATAGATACAGTGTCATTTATTAGTCACAGTAACACAAGGCACAAAAACTCTGTAAAGCAATCGATACCTGCTGCAAAAGAGGAACCATCGGCCCATGTGTGTGCACTGTGACAAATACTGCTGGTGTTATAAGTGTACATAGTTGATCTCTGACATATATGTATTGTATTTAAATTATTTCTTCTGGTTGATGATGAAATGTTTTATTTTAATTTTTTTAAAGCCTTGTAAATGCTTTATTTACTGCTGTAAATTGTATTATATGTAAAGAAAATATTTAGGTCAGTAAAGATGTTTGAATATTAATCAAATCTGCTCAAAGCCCCTCAGTATCGTTACATTAGATTTTTCATGTCCTTAAAAAAATTATTGCTACACAACCGTTTTGTTTTATTTGACAACTATGTGAAAGCTCAAATCTAGTTATGCTTTTGGGACTGATTTGAAAGCATATCTGAGTTAAAATGTCAGCATTATTCTGTTGGGCTGAAAACCTGGCTTGTAACGTCCAAAACCGTTCCTTTTTTTTATCATTATTTTAAACATTTTAAAGTGAAAATAGCCAATCCACAAGCTCTCAGTGCATCACATGCACCACGCGTTGTGAGGTTGTAGATCGGCTATTTGATTGTAGATCTGCTATTTTCACAACTTTTGTGTGACACTCTTGCAGGATGAGGCATGGCATTTATTTACGAAAAAAACACAAAGTTTAAATATGGAGATGTGAGATTTCTCCCCAACAGCAATGATATTATGAATGGGAGACTAGACTTCCCTCTTACTAAATGCCATGACCTTGATCAGCAACATTAAAGTGTTGCATTGGGCAGACCAGCATTATAAAATATGTTCTGTTCTCAAATGTATATACTTTTTTTTTGCCTATACGACTAATGTTCTCTTTTAAAAATGTATTGAATGTAACTAAGATGAATAAGTTATATTTTTGTGTTGGCTTGTTAAACATTTTCTTAAATAAATGGTAAAAGCAACAGGTTTTAGCCTTCACGAAACTCTGTTTGTAGTTTTTATGAAACTCTTGTACAGTGGTGGAAAAAGTACTCAAATGTTTTACTTAAGTAAAAGTATCAATACTGCAATGTTGAAGTACTCTGTTACAATTAAAAGTCCGGAATTCTAAATTTACTTGAGTAAAAGTACAAAAGTATTCGTATCATAATGTACTTAAAGTACCAAAAGTAAAAGTACTAAAATGTTTGAAAATAGCAGATCTACTCACAACGTGTCGCGATGCGGCACGTTGTGAGCTTGTAGATCGGCTATTTTCAAATAGCCTAGATATAAAATAGGGCTAAAGTGTTTAATGTATGTTTTATAATGTAATCATTTATATCTGCAAAGTAACTAGTAACTAAAATTTTCAAATACTTGTAGTGGAGTAAAAGTACAATATTTGCCTCTGAGATGTAGTGGAGTAGAAGTAAAAGTACAGAAAATTGGAAATACTCCAGTAAAGTAAAAGTACCTCAAAATTTTACTTGAGTAAATGTACTTAGTTACTTTGCACCACTGCTCTTGTATGAGTAAGAATCCGGGTTTCTGTTTCAGTGATGACACGCTGATGAAACCTAAGGGAAATGATGCATCATGTAGACCAGCTGTCGGGATGTGTGGAGATAGCAGGCTTTTAGGAATGTGAGGAATGTGTGTTAGTCATTCACCGTGTTGAGACTATGGAGGAGGAGGAGGGACAAACACTTGAGGCTGTTTCAACGTCATTGTTGGAGTACTTTCGTGCATGGTTTCTCAAAACAGTGGGTCTGGAGTGGGACCCATTTTTGGGTCACGCAGTCACGAGTAAATATCGTTTTTTTAAATAAATTCTAAACAAATTTGAAAACTTTCAAAATAATTTCCTAAAGAAAAAATCGTAAATGCCACGAATAAATAAATGTTTTTTTAAGAAGTAGTGAAAATAGCAGATCTACAAGCTCACAACGTGTCGCATCGCTATTTTCACTAGTTTGGGTCCTGGGGAGACTCTCCTTTGGGTTTCACACCTAGACATATTTCTTTGTCAAAACGTGAGATAATATCCATTTTGGGTAGAACTGATTAAAAGTGAGTTTGTACTTGACACTTAAATTCACAATTGATATTGGTAAAATCCAAATGTTATCAAAGTATTCCACGTACGACCATGTCACACACTTTGACAAACGCTGCTTTAGAATTGAGTAAGAGTACTACTGATTATTCTTTTTGCCTTTTTCTATAGAAAATCCTGCTTCCTGTACTAGTCGCCATTAGTAGCTAATAACTGTGGTTAAATAATGTTGATAAAACATCTGCTTTCTTGGTAAGTATCACTTTTTTTAAACAAGTTAAAATTCTGAAATCCTGGACTTACAGAGAACAAAACCTGTTCTTGTGTTCCCAACCACTGTTTTACAAAGCTTTGATAGGCAAGGCAGTTTTATTTGTATAGCACATTTCAACAACAAGGCCATTCAATGTTCTTTACACAGAGAGAAAGAAAAAAAGAAACAGTCATTCAAAACCAGCAGCAAACAGACAGGTCTTTAGTTGTGTTTTAAAATAAATAAGAGTGGCAGCAAACCTGCAGTTTTCTGGAAGTTTGTTCCAGATATGTGGTGCATAAAAACTAAATGCTGCTTCCTCATGTTTACTTTAGGGTTTTAGGAACATAAAGCAGACCTTTCCCAGATGACCTGAGAGATCTGGATGGTTCATGATATCGCACAAGATCAGAAATGTATTTTAGCGTTCTGAATAAGAGATAAGAGAGAGGCTCAACCAGGCTTTCCACTCAACATACAAGTTTACTCATGCACCTAAATTTGACTATTTATTTTCTATGTCTTATGTATTTAAAGTGTTCTACCTGACCTCCTGTCAGTCACCCCCTTGTATGTGTGTTGAAAGTCAAAGATGCATTTAACTTTTTTGATTTAAACTAACAAAAAGAAAGACGTAAACAGAGCACATTGATTACAGCAGCTATTCATTGAAGGCAATGAGATAGATAAGGAGCTATTGTTTAGTTCAGTGGATCCCCAAATTCTTCAGCTCGAGAACCAAAAGATATTTGAGACCCAGACTTACAGACTATGTATTTACTAGTGACCCATAGAAATCGGTCTGCTGGAAACTGGTTTTAGTTCAGTCGTTCTCAAAGTGGGGTATGGGGACCCCCAGGGGTCCTTGAGGGGGATCCACTGGGTCCCCAGCGCAGCACGAGGCGTTGTGAGCTTCCAGATCTGCTATTTTCACAATATTTATCTGTGGAACCGAGTCAAACTAAATGGAATGCCTCAACTCCTACAATTCCAAGTGTTTATCAGGGTGGGGGGGTCCCCAGTTCAAATATGATTATTTTTGCGGTGTCCCCAGTTCAAATATGATTATTTGGGGGGTCCCCAGTTCAAATATGATTATTTTGGGGGGTCACGGCCTGAAAAGGTTGACAACCACTGATATAGTAGGCTACACAGGACTGCGGGAACCACTGGTTTAGTGGAAGGAGGAGTGGAGGTGCTGTGATCTGCCCTGCAGATTGTGTTGTCAAAACAGTGTAGTGAATGAGTCCATTGTGCTGTTGTCTGGAAGAAGCCCTGCAGGGCACAATGCAGTGAAACGCACTGACTCCTGATAAGGCTGCTCTGTCTGTCTGTCTGTCTGTCTGTCTGCCTGGAACAGAATGGATCAAATCAAATCAAATCAAACTTTATTTATATAGCACACTTAAAAACGACTGTCGCCGACCAAAGTGCTGTACAGGTCAAGAAAACTAAAACAACAAGTACACAATACAGTCAAAATACAATTAAACTATGAACAATTACAACAAATCAAAGTTAAGACTCAATTTTGGTTAAAGGCCAGGTCAAAAAAGTAAGTCTTGAGCAGGGACTTAAAAACCTCAATGGACTGGGCGGATCTGATGAAAAGGGGGAGATCGTTCCAGAGCCTGGGGGCAACCACTGCGAAAGCACGGTCACCGCTGGTTCTCAGTTTGGTGGTTAATGGGGGAGTCATTAGAGAGAGGTGAGTTGACCTTAGGGCTCTAGGTGGGTTGTGGTGTTCAACAAGCTCTGCTAAATAAGAGGATGCCATCGTTGTTTGCCAGATCTGCTTATTATAAGCAACTTTGGGCTTGTTTTTCTGTGAAGTGGCGTGTAAATATTGGTACATGTGGGTTGCATTTCTTTGAGGCTTGTTTTTAAAGTACAGTTGCTTATTTGGGCTTGCTACCTAAATGTTGTTTAAACCAGTGGTTATCAAACATTTTCATGTCAAGTGAAAATCCCCCCAAATAAATATGTATTTGCACACCGACCCCCCCAATCTGAAAATAGTTTGTGCCATAATTTTGTGCCCACATAAAAGATTTGTGTTGTTAAAATGTTTTGAAAATAGCAGATCTACAAGCGTTGTGAGCTTGTAGCCATTTTAAAGTGCTTGTGTGGCCTTTATGTTTGTTTTGGGCTTGTTTTCATAGACCCGGGATGCTTATTTCTCTCACAAAATCTGGCAACAGTGAATGGATGTCGTCTGCTTGGCTGGCAGCCAGTTTCACAATACATTATTCACATTACTTAATGTGTGCAATCTACTCCTATCGCAATTTGTGCTGAGTAAAGGCATGTCAAGTTTATCGGTGTAGCACATTTCAACAACAAGGCAATTCAAAATTATTTACATAAGGCGTTAAACATTAAGACATAAAGACAGTGCATTAACCAATAGCACCCCAGGGTCCAAATTCTGGTGGGGACATTAGCCAAAAGACACCTTGTGAGCTTTTAGATCGGCTATTTTTGGCAAAGCGATTTGGTGTAGATGGGGGAAAAAAGGAGGTCGAAGAACAGAGATTTTTCACCAAGAATAGAGGGTTTAAGTGGTGAAGAGAGTGCAAAGGAAACACATTATACAAGGACATTTAAAGATGCACTATGTAACTTTCCTTTGAACCAGTTTTTTTATTTTACCATTGAGTTAGTAGAGCCTGCCTGCTTGCTCAGGGGATTAATTGAATCTTGACCTTCAGGTCAAAATTCATATCAAACCAGAAACAGGATTGTGTCAAAGGTCATGTCTCACCTAGACACAGAATCTAAATGTCTCAATAGAAGAGCAGGGAGACAAAATACAACCACCCCAATTGTATAAGTTATGTTGTATCAACATGCTCTACCATACAGATTGTTATATTGTATCAACATGCTCTACCTGGTACCATACAGATTGGAAAATTGTACCTTTCATTTTATCAAGTCACATAGTGCCGCTTTAATACAAAAATAAGTAACAAATAAAACAGAAAAATAAGAGAATAAAATTACAGTGCATATATGATTTAAAAACCTCAGTAAAAGGCAGCAGCAAACAGAAAGTTTTTTTTTTCCTGTCATTGGTAGAGTTTGTTCCAGATAGTGCTGCATGAAAACTGAACGCTGCTTCTCCATGTTTAGTTGTGATTCTGATCTGAGAGCCCTGGATTTTTCATGAAATGAAGATCAGAAATGTAAACGCATATTACAATTTTTTAACCAATTTTAATTTTAATTTGTACAATCTCAGGAAAGACTGTTTAGCCTAATTTATGCACCATCTTGCGATGGCACGCTGAGAACGGCTGAGAATTGCTGACCAACAAGCTCACAATGTGTCACATCAGCGATGCATCGTGAGCTTGCACGTCTGCTATTTACCGTTAAATTTGCAGATCTACAAACTCACAATGTGACACGTTGTGAGCTTGTCGATCTACTAACTTCACTGCCTGACACAGGCATACAAAGCATATAAGCTAGGGCTAGGATATTTGTGATAATGCTGGCCTATATAATGACAGAATAGGGCCGCCATGGTTAATGTATGGTTATAGATTGCTGTTCATCTTTTGTCTTTTTGATTAATTCCTGCTTCTATTGCATTGAGTAGCCTGTTATTTCATATTTCCCCTCCATTTTACTCAGAATGCGATAGACATTGTAATTGTTGCTTTATAATTAAATAGTGGAATGATAATAACGCAAGTGCACAATACATATTCACCTAGTTCAGCCTCTGGATACAACACAATCTAATCATTCATGATCAGACATCTTCCTGATTTATACTATAAACTGGCAGGATTCCAGTGACAAGACAATCTCAGGGTGGACACTCTAACCACAACTGGTAGAATCCCATTTGCATGTCATTGACACAGATCAGTGGTGTCAGTTTCAGCACAGTGGGTGGAGCTACGCGCCTGTGTGTGTGTGTGTGTGTGTGTGTGTGTGTGTGTGTGTGTGTGTGTGTGTGTGTGTGTGTGTGTGTGTGTGTGTGTGTGTGTGTGTGTGTGTGTGTGTGTGTGTGTGTGTGTGTGTGTGTGTGTGTGTGTGTGTGTGTGTGTGTGTGTGTGTGCGTGCGTGCGTGCGTGGAGGGGGCAGGGAAAAACAAATTCACAAGCTTGTGAATGGATGATCCATCTGTTGTTTAGATTGTAAACGTTTGCCAGACATTCCATTTGCATTTACCTTTCTGATGATCACTGCCACAGATTTTAATTTCCATGATTTCAGACTGAGTCTGTGTGTATATAGATAGATATATAAATATATAGATATCTTGGATTTCTTTTTTGCCTCAGGCTCTCCTTGAAATTTTATGTTTTGCTGTTTCATTTCTTTTCTCCTTGCCCCCCCCCCATTCTGTCTGAAAACAACAAAAAACGATGGAGCTTGCACAAAAACAAATTTCACCCACTGTATACTGGATGTAAATGTGTGATGTTACAATAAAGTTGATTCAGATTCATTCTGATTCTGACCTTGACAGGGCCACAGACAGAGTGGATGTGATGTCACTCTCATGTTTCAATAATAGGCTTGGCTCGACTACTTCATGTTGAAATGTTTTTGTCCTGTAACATGTCAGACCTGTTCTACAAGTCCTGTCGTACTGTATCCTACCACCACCTGCTTTTAATCAACAAAGGAACACAAGCAACAAGGGACTGTCATTGAACAAATCTGCAGTGGTGAAAAAAGTACTCAGATATTTTACTTATGTAAAAGTAGAAATACCACAATGTAGAAATACTCTGTTACAGGTAAAAGGCCTGTGTTCAAAATGTTACTTGAGTAAAAGTACAAAAGTATTGGCCTCAAAATATACTTAAAGAACCAAAAGTAAAAGTACTAAAATGTTTGAAAATAGCAGATCTACAAGCTCACAACGCGTATACATGTATAAAACAGGGCTAACGTGGTTAATGTATGTTTTATAATATAATAACTTATATCTGCAAAGTAACTAGTAACTAAAGTTTTCAAATAATTGTAGTGGAGTGAAAGTACAATATTTGCCTCTGTGACGTAGTGGAGTAGAAGTAAAAGTATTGAAAGTTGGAAATACTTGAGTAAAGTAAAAAATACCTCAAAATTGTACTTAAGTACAATACTTGAGTACATGCACTTAGCTACTTTCCACCACTGAACACAACTGAAGGCAAACTCCCAACCATCTCTCACTCACTGGTCCTAACACACAATTATGTTTCCTGCATTAGTATCTTATATGATGAAACATTGTAACATAATTTATAAAGAGTGCAGAATGTGAATTGTCTGTGTATAGGCTTACTGACCATAGTACAGGGCTAGGGGTCATTCATTATAAGTAATTATGTTCCATGCACATCAAAAATACAATGGAAAACAGTTATCCCAAATCAAGCAAATCATTCTTTTCACTGCAGGTGGAATAATCTCTTTTCTGATGCATCTTGAAATCCACAAAATCTAAAATGTGACATTGATGACCTCTGCTGGCCAGTAAGGTGAAGTGTCAACACTCATTCATCGACAATTCACTGCAGTTATGTGTCCGTGTTTAATTAAATGTAATAACAATATATTTAACATGGAAAGACATAGGCTACAGAGACAATTTGACATTGAGCATGGCATGAATAGCCTACTACATCTTAGTACATTTAAGATTTCACATCATTGGAAAAATCTCTGTGAATGAGAGATGTGTCTAGTTCAACATAATATATTAAGAAACAAACAAAGGATATTAACTTACCAATTCAAACAGAACAAATGTGAAGAATGCATTGGTGGAAAAAGTACTCAAATGTTTTACTTAAGTGAAAGTATCAATACTGCAATGTAGAAGTACTCTGTTACAAGTAAAAGTCTGGAATTCAAAATTGACTTCAGTATAAGTACAAAAGTATTGGTATCAAAATGGACTTAACGTACCAAAAGTAAAAGTGCTAAAATGTTTGAAAATAGCATATCTGCAAGATCACAACGTGTCGCGATGCGACACGTTGTGGATCTTGTGGAGCTTATAAAACAGGGCTAAACTGGTTAATGTATATGTTTTATAATGTAATCATTTATATCTGCAAATTAGCAAAAAAAATTCAAATAATTGTAGTGGAGTAAAAGTTCAATATTTGCCTCTAAGATGTAGTGGAGTAGAAGTAAAAGTACTGAAAAACTGGAAATACTCCAGTAAAGTAAAAATACCTAAACGCTTTACTTAAGTACAGTACTTGAGTAAATGTACTTAGTTTACGTTCCACCACTGGAAGAATATAGTGTAGAGTTTAGATAGCAGCACATTGCTCAATAGAATGATGTTTATTGTCTAGAAAGGCAGAAAGATGTTTGAAAGAAAACTGTTCAGAATACAGGACATAGTGAAAATAGCAGATCTACAAGCTCACAACAGATCACATGGGCTATATTTGCTATTAATTAACCACCTAAAACCTAGATTATATGAATGTAAATTATATATTGTTTGTCTTTTTCGTGTCAAGGACCCCCAAATTGATATCTGAAAATGATTTGTTCCAGGGACCCCCAGAAGAGAAGATAAGTGTTAAAAAATTCATCATTTTTCAAAATCTTCCAAACATGTTCGAGATTTTTAAAGGAATGTCAAAGATAGCAGATGTACAAGCTCGCAGCTGTGAGCTTGTATATCTGCTATTTTTGAATAGCCAACGATAAAATCTAAAATGACACTTTTGCTTTCCCGGTTTTAATGGGTTAAACGGCAGCAGATCTTAATGGACTGCTATTCCTGTGAAAATACCATGTGGATTTTACCTGTGAAAGTTAACCTTGTGGACTACGTGTTTGGTGCTGGCTGCAGGGTCATCAGCCGGGAGCCACCCTTCACAGATGTTTTGCTCCTTTCATCCCGAAACATCTCTGGGTGGTGCAGCAGCGACAGGGACGTCTCTCTGCCGCCCCCTGCAGCCAGCTGAAGGATCCTTATTCTACCCACACTCTGTCCCCTGTGTTATTGCTTTTGTGTCAGTGGAGTGATATATATGTTACAGGACGATTGAAGAACCAGGACGATTGAAGAAAGCGCGCTCGTTTTTACCACCCAACCAGCAATTCTGTAGAAAAAGCACTAGAGGGAGCCACGAGCCAGGCTTTCCAACTAAAGTGCACACACATATATGGCCGTAACCACACACACACACACACACACACACGCGCGCACACACGCGCATACACACGCGCACGCGCTCATGCGTTCAATTTAGAAACAACACTAGAGGGAGCCACGAGCCAGGCGTCCCAACTAAAGTGCACACACACACACACACACACACACACACACACACACGCACACGCACACGCACGCGCAAGCCAGGATTTTTTCTTCAATTTGGTTTATTGAAAGCATGACTGTTAAGATACTTTTATTGTGTTCTGGCTTTTGTTTTAGTTTCTCCCTGACACACACACACGCACACGCACACACGCACACGCACACACACACACACACACACACACACACAGTGATCCATGAAAAGAACTATTCTGTCCCTATCGGTTCACAACTCGGACGGCGCTGATTCGACTCGTCAGAGCATCGGCCGGTCAGCGCGGGCACTCGCAGCTGGAGGCGCGAGGGCGCGCCTCCTCGGCCTCAAGCTCTGCTGAGTCGGCGCGCCTCTGTCATGGACAATAACTATTATCACGTGCGTGTGAACGCGTGTTCAGCGTTCCCCTAGCGTAGCTTCCTGGTTGCTACGTGGGGGGGAACAACAACAGACAGGTCCGCGTTGCATCAAAGCCCCGCCTCGCCCCGAAGCCCCGTGCCTAAAAACGAGCGCTCTGTCTTCAATCGTCCTGGTTCTTCAATCGTCCTGTGACATATGTGTGTGGGCCCACAGCACAAATGTATTGTGCTGTGGGCTCTCTGCACTCATCAGCGCCACAAGAGGGCTCCACAGCACACCACAGCACATTCTCAGCACACCTGCCTCCCATCCCCAATCAATCTCCTCACTTGCCCTTCATCTGCAATCCCCTCCAAGTCTACAAGAGCCTGACCTGCATGCTACTCAGTGCCATACTTTAACCACTCTACTCGTTGGTGAAGTATAGTCAGACAAACTGAGTGTCCCCATGTTTGTAGAGCTTTAATAGCCTGTTCAACTGAATTTATCACCGACACTGCTTCTCCTCTCCTTTCTCAGTAGCCTACCTGGGATCCCGAGCTGAGTCGGGGCAGCCAGCAGAGCCCACAGCCCCCTTCTCCCCCTCATGTTTAACCTGTGGTTAATAAACTTGCCCTTCTCTCCTCTTTGCTGTGCACTTGGGTCACAAACACGAATCCTAACACTCCCATGTTAATCAGGGTATAAAAGACTTAGAAAAATATCCCTCTAAAGGTCAATTGTGAACAGATTAAAAACTGATTTATAACATATTTTCGATTAATCGCATGATTAACAATGACAAGTCAAGCGATTAATCACAATAAAAAATGTAATCGTTTGACAGCACTACTGTAAGGAGATATTTGCTTATCATCGACATGTTTCTTGTTTTTTTCCTTTCTTTTCTCTTCCAGAAAACACCCAGTTCTTTACACCTGTAAACCTGTGATGTGACCATAAAAATGGTCTGATTCTAAAGGAGGTTAAAGGGATAGTACACCCCCAAAATGACTTGAATTAATGGATTTTTTTGTTTGTTTTTTTTGTTGCATTTCTAAGCCAATAATTTGATGACACAAAGAGTCTCCTTTTTTTTAGAATACATGAATTCAAGTCTCCATGGGGTGACTAATTGATAGACAAAAAAAGAAATTTTTGGGGTGAACTATCCCTTTAAGTTGAGCTCTTTAGTTTCCCTCTCCTCTGACATGCTCAGGTTTTTCATGTGCGTGGTCGTGACCAGACGACACGGCCATTGGCGGGGCGTCGGTGCCTCCCAGCCAGTCCCAGTGACAGAAGAACGGAGCGTAGTTGGTCCCGGGCCGCTGGTGGTGGGAGTCGTGTTTGGGCGCTCCGGCCCACAGGCCCAACGGCACCAGGCGGTGCATGGACCAGGGGAAGTCGTAACCGCAGTGGTCCTCTGTCCATAAGATAAGTTAAAGATATGAGATAATACCAGTGCGGAAAAAGTACTCACACTTTTTACTTAAGTAAAAGTATCAATACTGCAATGTAGAAATACTCTGTTACAAGTAAAAAGTCGGGAACTCAAAATTTACTTGAGTAAAAGGACACAAATATTGGTATCAAAATGTACTTAAAGTACCAAAAGTAGAAAGTACTCATGTAGAATGTCCCATTTCAAGTTTTCAAATGTATAAAATGTCCAAAAATCTTTTGAAAATAGCAGATCTACAAGCTCACAATGCTTCGCAATGCGGCGCATTGTGAGCTTGTAGATCGGCTATTTTCAAATGGCCAAAATGTATATAGGGCTACACATTCACCGCCAAAGTTTATTCATAATAAAATCACCCACTGCCAGGGTTTTTAATCATTTTTTTATAGAAAAATTGTGAATTATTTGTCCGTTTATTTTTTAACATTGAAGTGAATGGATATATATATATATATTTTTTTAAATTTATTAATTCGTTAGGGTTAGGGTTATAAATGTATACTCAAAAATTAGAGAAACATTTTATGAATTCAAAAACAAAATTAAAAAAAAATTAAAAGGGGAGAATTCTCCCCTTTGGCGGTAAACACCATTGACTGAAAAGGGGAGAATTCTCCCCTTTGGCGGTGAGTGTGTTGTTAATGTATGTTTTTTAATAATAATAACTAGTAACTAAAGTTTTCAAAGAATTGTAGTGGAGTAAAAATAAAAGAAAATTAGAAATACTCCAGTAACATGAATGGATCATTTACCTGTGGACACGTAGACATTGAACACCATGAAGCCCCATGTGGTCAGACAGTGGCACTGCAGCAGGATGGGGTCCGCCGTGGCCCAGAAGCCTGAACTGATCAGCTCCCATCCAGACACGTACTGAGTGACCAGGCTGAACGGCTGCTTGTACTGGTGGTGCACTGCAGAACAAGTTTGATTGATTGATTTAATACTTGTTAACAGCACAGGTAGTACAGTTAAAGGTTATGCTAAGAAGGATAACACAAAAACCCCCAAGGGCCTCATACTGGGCAAGACCTAGGCGGTTGAGTGTCTTAACGAAGTACCAAAAGTTGTCTGAAGTACCGCCCCAAGAAATGACGTTGACGCTTTACAAATCTGTTTACATTCTCTGTGAATGAAACGAGTGTTGTGATTGGTTGAAAAAGATAGGTTCCGTGGGAAACTCGTACAACGGAAGTCCTGCCGACCTGCCCTATAGACGAATCCACAGAGCAAATGCCTGTAGCTGTGGTGTTAGACTCCTGCTGCGGTATGCATTCTGACACTGCAGTTATGATTGTGTCAGGGGAGCGCTCTGTGGATTCGTCTATAGACACTCTCTGCTTTAGGTCGTGGCCAGGCTCTATAATATCAGTGTTTCTCAAACTTTTTCATAATTGTCAAGGACCCCCGAAATGATATGTATTTGGCCGCGGACCCCACATCTCAAAACATTTTGTTCCAGAGACCCCCCAGAAGCAAAGATTTGAGTTAAACACGTTTGCTTTATACATTCACAGATTTGCACACATTTTCACAATTTTTCAAAAATAGCAGATCTACAAGCTCGAGTGCCACGCTACGAGCTTGTAGATCTGCTATTTTTCTGCTATCTGCTATATTTCAAATCTAAACTGACACAGATGCATTCCAGGTCTTAATGGGTTCAATTGGAATTGTTAAAATCGTACCGGCGTGGAATGTCCGGTACAGCCAGCCCACGCGGTGGTGCAGCAGGTGCCAGAGGTAATACTGGAAGTCAAAGAGCAGCGTGCAGCCCAGGACCCCCATGAGGAAGCCCCCCAGGGTGGGCGCCAGGCGGGGCAGAGGACACGTGGGTCTCCAGGTCCACTGGGCCACGGCCGCAGGAAATATGTAGATGAGGTGGTGGTACATGGTCAGGCTGAACGTGGTCCACAGCTGGTCCCACGGGATGGGCCTGTCCGGGGTGTCAACGAACCAAACAGTGGTGTAAAGTAACTAAGTACATTTACTCAAGTACTGTACTTATAAGTACGATTATGAGTTTTTTTTTTTTACTTTACTGGAGTATTTCCAATTTTCGGTACTTTTACTTCTACTCCTGTAGCTCAGAGGCAAATGTTGTGCTTTTACTCCACTACAATTGTATGAAAACTTTAGTTGCTAGTTACTTTGCAATTGTCAATTATTATATTATAAAACATATATTAACCACTTTAGGCACATAGGCTATTTGAAAATAGCCGATCTACAAGCTCACAACGCGTTGCAAAGCGACGCGTTGTGAGCTTGTAGATCTGCTATTTTCAAACATTTTAGTACTTTTACTTTTGGTACTTTAAGTATATTTTGATACCAATACTTTTGTACTTTTACTCAAGTAAATTTTGAATTCCTTTTACTTGTAACGGAGTATTTCTAAATTGGAGTATTGATACTTTTACTTAAGTAAAATATCTGAGTACTTTGTGCACCACTGACAACATATCACGTTATCATCTTTGTTGTCACATCACATGGCAGTGGTGGAAAGTGACTAAGGACATTTACTCAATATGTAGTACTTAAAGCAGCACTGATTTGATTGATTGATTGATGTACTTTATTTAGTAAGACATGAGAACAGTACATGACAGTACATAACAGTACATGGAAGTACAAATTCACAATACAAGGTCTACTAAACTGGAACTCTCATTAAGCACTGAGCTTGTTTAAGATGAGAACCCCATGCACACAAATCATGATGACATATATGAGACAGACAGATATACACACTACTATACAGAATGTCATACAATCAGTTTACAGGTTACTGGTATGAAGAGTGAAAAATATGTACAAGAGAAGAAAGAGAGAGGGGGGTGGTAGGGGGTAGGTTAGGACATGGGGTAGGTTAGGACTTGGACAGGGGCCATTTTTGAATTGCAGCCTCCTGAAGGTGTATCTTTAGGGCAGTTTTGAAAGTGAGTAGGGTTTTACACTCCTTTACTCCTTTTGGTAGGGCATTCCACATTTTTGATGAATAGCATGAGAACGAGTTCATTCCATTTGTTGAGCCAAATCTGGGTTGAACATGATTTGTGGAGCTGCCTCTGGTGTTATGATCATGGACTTCATTAACATTTTGGAAGTATTTTGACAAATACAGGGGGATCCCAATGTTGTGGTGTATCTTGGCACTATGTGCCAGTGGTGGAAAAAGTACTCACATGTTTTTACTTAAGTAAAAGTATCAATACTGCAATGTAGAAATACTCTGTTACAAGTTTGAGTCAGGAATTAAAAATGTACTTGAGTAAAAGTATAAAAGTATTGGTATCAAAATGTACTTAAAGTACCAAAAGTAGAAAGTGCTCATTATGCAGACTTTCCTGTTTCACAAGTTTCCAAATGTATTAAAATCTTTTGAAAATAGCCGATCTACAAGCTCACAATGTGTCGCTTCGCGATTAACCTGTCAGGGTGCAACTTGTATCGTCTGATGGAGGGCCACGTTGGAGCCAGCAGGTCCAGGAGGGTGTAGAGGGAGACCAGGACGAAGTAGGTGGAGACGGAGAGCACCACGGGGAACAGCGGGCTCCTCAGGGCCTCATGGTGGTTCTGGTGGAGGTAGTCCCATCCGGGCTGCAGGACCGATCGGTCCGAGAGGACGAGACCCCAACCGTCGCCACCCGTCACGTTGACGCCACCATGACCCCACCACATCCAGGAGGAGAACCTGTCCGGGCCCATCGTTAGGGAACAGCTAGAGTCATTCATTAATGCCCGCCTTTCGGAACATTAAAAAGAAAGTTGAACATTCAAGGAAGATTTTTTTTTTTGAAAAGATGAAAAAAAGAAATGGAAAAAGGAAAGTGGAAAAAAAGAAAAAGGAAAGTGGGAAAAAAAGTTTAAAAAAGAAAGAAAGAAATCAACGAGGGACACATCTGTTTCCGATGGAAGAATTTATCGGAAGGTTGTAGATCCAATCAGGTGCCTTTTATCTAATTAAATTGTACTTTAATTGAAGTGTTGCCGACTATGCCAGATTCGACTGGCAGCTAGTTTGATCGTTCATGCTCTTATGTATGTTGAAGCCCCTCCCCCTCAGATCAGAGGAAGCCGATCTTTAAAAGATTGCTTTTGTTTTCTTGTTTTTCACACACACACACACACACACACACACACACACACACACACACACACACACACACACACACACACACACACACACACACACACACACACACACACACACACACACACACACACACACACACACACACACACACACGGGAACCTGGGTCACAACGTCATTCATTTCTGACCCAGTTCATGGAGAGAGAGAGCTTCCGTTATTTCTTTATTACTTATTGGTTTGTTTATGTGTTTGTTGAATTCAATTTGATCAAAACAACTTCAGGGCTTTTCATGTCTTTTTTTTTTTTTTTTTTACTCCATTAACTCACATCATAATAATGTTTTTCAGATTATACTGTTTATTGGATACATAATTAAGTTGATGTTAGGAAGAAAGCTGAAATCTCCACATTTCAACTTATTCTGGGTTTCTGATGGCAGACCCCTGAACAGTGTTTGTGCCAAGTTTGGTGTGGATCGGCGCAACGGTGCGCCTCGCAGGTCCGCATGCAGTGGTGGAAAAAGTACTAAATGTTTTTTTCAAATGGCTGAAATGTATATATGGCTGAAGTGGTTAATGTATGTTTTGTAATAATAATTAAAATCTTCAAAGTAACTAACTCAAGTGTTCAAATAATTGTAGTAGTAAAAGTACAATATTTGCCTCTGAGATGTAGTGGAGTAGAAGAAAAAGTACTGAAAATTTGAAATACTCCAGTAAAGTAAAAAATACCTCAGAACTGTGCTTAAGTACAGTACTTAAGTACAGTATACTTACAGTAGTTACTTTACACCACTGTCCACCCACCGTCGGTTGACCCTGTAGGCAATTCTGTCTGTCTGTCTGTCTGTCTGTCTTTCTCACACACACACACACACACACACACACACACACACACACACACACACACACACACACACACACACACACACACACACACACACACACACACACACACACACACACACACACACACACACACACACACACACACACACACACACACACACACACACACACACACACACACCCCCCCCCCCCCCCCCATGGGTCCAGTAGAGTAATTAATCATAAAATAACTGACACATGGTGAATTGTATTTGGCTTCATACACTCTGTGTGAGTTTGCATATTAAATTCTGACACAGTGAGTTTGCATAATAAAGCATGAAAAGATTCCATTGTTAAAGATTACTTTCACAGTTTATGGTGTGACTTGAATGATTCTGTTATTAACCAAGCTCATGCTGTTGATGCATCAATTTAATTTCATTAAACAATTAGCTATTGCTTTCCTTTCTGTGACGAAAATGTTTGTTTTAATTATCAGACTTTATTTTGGTGACTTTACAGATAAAAATAAGCATGATACAGCATCTTTTCTCCAATGAACAAAGAAATTCACATGCAGTGTATAGCAACCCGACTCATAATGTACTAATATAATGAACACATAACAATATAACAGATGTTTGCATAATATAATAATGTGTTACATTAAGAACCTTACATAATGTAATAACACTAATAACAGCAATAAAAACTTGACGCCCCCCTTTTAAAACCCCCCCCCCCCAAAAAAAAACTAAATTCTAAAAGCAGCATTATGTTATTGGTTTTGAGGGATATTAAATGAACTTAACTCCAATTAATAGTGATTAATATGTATTATTTGAGTACTGCATTCCTCCATCTGTATGGTATGCACTCAAATGTAATAATGTAACAGTGAAAAAGTAACATAATACATTGTGTTTTATCAGTGACCTATGGAGTGCTGCATATCAGACAACTAAATAAGACATGTTAGTCATCTTTTCAGAGTACACCAGAGTAATTCAGTACAGTAGCCTAAAGAAAAGTCAACATTTTGTAACACAATGATTGTGTTGTGAAGCAAGGACCTTATTGTAAAGTATATTTTAACATAATTCAACACTGTGTTTCAAGTTTCAATTCAGTCTAATGTGTGGCCCCTCGCTCACTTTATCAAAGTCAGTTTGGCCCCCCGGGAAAAAAAGCTGCCCACCTCTGCCCTGGACTGTGGAACAGAGATCTGACTGACCCTCCATTGAATCTAAAAGGACGACTTCACCCATTTTCAACCTATCTTCATATAACTGTTCCTCACTAATGCTCATGATAAAAAATTTTTTTTTAAATCTACTCGGTCTCAGAGGAAGGCTGTGGACAGTTCAAAAACGTGAACAGCCTTCTACCATGCGGTTGAAGGCACAAGGGGGCGGGGCTGGCGGGCTAAGTTGGGGCAAACGCAGTCCCCACAACATCATTTACGATTCTGTGCCTATCGGTACATAACTCGGATGGCGCTTAGTCTAACTTTAACCCATTAAAACCGGGAAAGCATCGGTGTCATTTTTGATTTTAGCCAGTTTATACTTTGGGCTATTCAAAAATAGCAGATATACAATCCCATAACGTGTGAGCTTGTAGATACTGTATGCAATTTTTTATTTTTTATTTGTGCAAATCTTTGAATATATATATCTTTTTTAAAGCGAACATTTTAACTCAGATCTTTGCTTCTGGGGGTCCCTGGAACAACATATTTTGAGATGGGGGTCCGCGGCCAAATACATATCATTTTGGGAGTCCTTGACATGGAAAAGTTTGAGCACCACTGATATAGAAGGCATTTTTACTTAAGTAAAAGTATCAATAATGCAATGTAGAAATACTCTGTTACAAGTAAAAGTTCGGAATTCAAAATGTAATTAATTAAAAGTACAAAAGTATTGGTATCAAAATGTATATAAAGTACAAAAGTATAAGTACCCATATTGCAGAATGTCCCATTTCACAACTTTGCAAATGTATAAAATGTATAAGAATCTTTTGAAAATAGCAGATCTACAAGCTCACAATTGTGATCTTGTAGATCAGCTATTTTCAAAATGCCAAGGTTTAAATATTTTCAAATAAGCAAAGTAAAAATTGCCTAGAGGGTGGGTCGTCGACCGTAGACCGCGGACTTCACAAACATAACATCCAGACTTGTGAGGTTCACCGTTGTTCCGATTCGCACCAAACTTGGCAAAAACACTTCAGGGGTCTGTCATGAATATAGTCACATGGGGCCACGTGTCAGGGCACCTCGGGGGGCCATAGGCACACTGTTGCTCTGATCCGCACCAAACTTGACACAAACACTGTTCAGGGGTCTGCCATGACAATAGTCACCCCAGGGGCCACGTGTGGTCCCAGTACAGGGGCCCCAAGGAGCTACAGGCACACCAATCTGTACCAAACTTGGCATAAACACTGTTCAGACCATGATAATAGTCACACCAAAAAAAAACTAAATTGCACACATATGGGTGGGTCTACAGCAGTGTTACACAGTATTAAACACGGCAACAGTGTTACACAGTGTTACACAGTGTTAAACACTACAACAGTGTTATAACAGTGTTACAGCAGTGTTACAACAGTGTTACACAGTGTTAAACACTACAACAGTGTTATAACAGTGTCACAGCAGTGTTACAACAGTGTTAAACACTTCAAATGGTCATAACTCACTGACCATAACTCTGATCAGCACAGTACAAGACTAGATTGGAAGGCTCCGTGACCCGTGATGTTTTACTATTTGTCCTGAGACGCAGTATACAGGGCTTTAAGTGGTTAACTCACTCTGCCAGCACTCTGCCACCTCATCACCCATCCTATAGAACACACTCTGCTTGCATTTAAACCAAATGAACCATCCATCCACCCCCACTCATTTCATCTGAACACAGATCCTGACCTAGCTGCATGTTGTTCTTACATATAACACTGTAATATATGTGTTGCAATGTATGTTTGAATTTTTGTTGTGGCCTTTAGAGTTGTCTGTTTGAGTTTTTAACCAATTAGGGCCTAAAGACCTGAGGCCCGTTCTACAAATGCCTTCTAAATCAGTAGTTCTCACACTTTCAAGATTTAAAACAAATGTTAAACAATTGTTGATGTACATGCTTGCAGCGTTAACACACACTGGAAACATAGAAAACAGCAGTAAGACTCTCACCATGAATCACCACAACCAAAAACCAAGTAGGCCTACTCACACTTTTTACTTAATTAAAGGTATCAATACTGCAATATAGAAATACTCTGTTACAAGTAAAAGTCCGGAATTCAAAATTTACTTGAGTAAAAGTACAAAAGTATTGGTATCAAAATGTTTTCAAATGCATAAAATGTATAAACATCATTTGAAAATATATCAGATCTACAAGCTCACAATGCGTCACATCACGACGCATTGTGAGCTTGTAGATCGGCTATTTTCAAATGGAGATACTCTAGGCTATAGGGCTGAAGTAGTTAATGTAGGTTTTGTAATAATACTTCAAATCTACAAAGTAACTAGTAACTAAAGTTTTCAAATAATTGTAGTGGAGTAGAAGTAATTACTTGTAATGGAGTATTTTTTACAATGCATAATTGATCCTTTTACATAAGTACAAAATGTTTGTACTTTTTCCACCACTGTTCATGTATGGGCTTGACAGACAGACAGACGGTTACAAGAGGGACATGCGTTCCAAATGGAAATCTGCCAAGTTACATAAACTACTAGACCATACCCGTGGGGGGATATGCGCACATGATCTGGCAACCCAGGAGCCAGCGAACACAAAAACGCTAATAAACAGCTGACATTTGGAGAAAGCGAAAAACGTTCCGTGCACATGGTAATGGTCAATGGCTGTGTGTTCAGATGAATTGCTCCAGCCACTGAGGAGAACTGGGCAGAAAAGATTTTGGGCTCACCGCATACCGCACACACAGGGCTTTGTCGAATTATAGGAGGATTGCAGTGATCTGTCACTTTTGTAATGCCACATAAATAGAGTTTTTAATCGACTGTTAATATTTACCCATGTTTATCTCATGTTGTCTGTATACATGCAGGTAGACACTTAAAAAGTGGGTTAAACTGAAAATGTCAGGATTATAACGGACGTTTCTCCTGTTTGTTCATGTATTTGTGTTTGAGTATGTGTGTAGTGTGTATAGAAATGCAGATTAGTTCAAAGTAATAATTTGAAGTAGTGTCACAAGAAGGTGTGTTTATTCTAACAGCTTCCTGTCAGAATGTCAGTAATAAATCTGTTAAGTTACAGAGAAACCACAGCCTGATGAAGAGATAGCCTAATGACGCAACATTTATATTGAAACCTGTTATTTTAATAGTAATTGGTACAATTTGTTTCAAAATGGATCAAATTTGATAATCCATCCTCAGTCTATCCTCAGCTCAGTCTAGTTTAATTTGACATTTCTGTCAAAATGAAGGACCTGATTTGAGGTGACTTATTTACTCTTATGAGGGAATACTAGGGTTGTAGTCGAGACCACCTAAAGCGAGTCCAAGTCAGTACCAAGTCCGAGGGGGGGCGAGTCCGAGTCCAGAACGAGTCCGAGAGGCCAGGGAGGGGGTCGAGACCGAGTCCGACGGGAGGCGAGACCGAGTCGAGGCCGAGACCGACCGGAGGTGAGACCGAGTCGAGACCGAGACCAGATTTTATTTTTTTTTGATAGAAAATGTTCAAATCAGCCTCATGGTGGCGCTATGACAGGCCACAGGAAACTTTGCACACTCCCTAGAGGCCAAGGAAAAACCCTTGCCCTGCATTTTTCACATCTGCCTGGAGGCTGACTTTTGTAAAACAAATTTGTTGCTATTACTCCTTCAGATTCTATCCAAAAATCACGCAAATCAGTACACAGTGGCCCTCATTTATCAACGCGGTGCAGCCCAAATAATGGGCGTAGGGCGAGATCACCGCACCTTTCGGCATTTATCAATATATCCTGACGTGGGCTTCATCCTACCGTAGGCTGAGATCTCACGTCTGGTCGAGACCAGTTGTTGACGTTGGCTGCGCCCGTTTATTCCATTCTAGACCTGCGGAGCAGCATTGTCTGACTGTCTGACAGGCATCTGGACACATAATCCACTCCTAAATGTATATCTACACACTAATAATTAATCCCTGTGAAAATATAACATTTTATAAAGTAATTTAAACAAACTGCTTTAACAGTCATTCAGTTGCATTGGCTATTTTAAAATAGCAGATCTGCAAGCTCAAAAACGGGTCGCATCGCGACGTGTTGTGAGCTTGTAGATCTGCTATTTTCAAAATATACGAGCGCTTTTGCGTCGGGACTCGGGAGTCCCGCGGTCGGGACTGCCGACGATCTTTTCATGGACAGTGAGGTGTACAAACTTACAGTAGCTTGTCCTATGTTATGGAGTTATATCATAGAGAGTTATGAAGACTACAACCTGGATGGGTTAAGGATATAAACCCGACGCTCCAATCTCTTATTAACGTGGCGGAATCACTGCCGCGGAATGACTGCCGCCCGTCCGAGTCTCACGGGGAATATCCTACATGACTGCTTGTGTACTGCTCGGTATGGGTTAAATAAATTAATATACAAACGTATTCCATTCATGGCGATGTGATTGGTATCATGATATGTCATTCATGTAGGCTACAAGCCTAAGTGACAAAGATTGTACCGCTACGGATTACATGAAAGACACAGTTGGGCGTGTGTGTGTGTGTGTGTGTGTGTGTGTGAGTGAGAGAGAGAGAGAGGGGTGAGGCGTGTGCGTGTGCGTGTGTGTGTGTGTGTGTGTGTGTGTGTGTGTGTGTGTGTGTGTGACTTGACAGGCAGCGAGGCGAGGCGATCGGGGGAAACTCTTTCTTATTGGCTTTTGATGTCTTTGGTCGTATTCTGATTCTTCTTCATGTCGTAAAATCGGGGCGTTTTGAGAATATTTAAGGGCGTGTTATTTAAATGACGCTCGTTTTCAGACGTGAGATTTATCAAAGCTCCGACCTGATGTACGCCAGGATTGGCTGTGTAGGATCCGTTGATAAATGTGACTTTGACGTTGGTGTACGCCGAATATATGGAAAAATATAAGCCGGTTTATACGCTGCGTTGATAAATGAGGGCCAGTATCTCTATAGTCATGTGATCAAGACGGATGTGTCCGATATTTCATATTGCATCCTAATTTGCTAACATTAGCTTCCAAAGTTTGCAGGATAGATCAGTTTGGAACAAAATGCCTCAAATCATGAACGCAGCATGCGATTTCCGTGAAATTTTCCACACACATTCCCACTAGAGAGGAAGAAATGCCGCCCTTTCCACATTGGCCTGTTATAGTGCCACCAGGAAGCAACAATAACCTACCTGACCTGGCGGAGACCTGTGCTCCGAGGAGCACTTTTTCTAGTTTTGTTTTGTTTTTATTTTGACATTTAAAAAATTCTTTGCATCTTTTAATGAATGGCAGAGCAATTAGCTATTTAGTTATTTTTACTGAATTAATTACATCTCAATGGTAAACCTAGACCAAACAACAATGACCAAATTGACCAATGAGCCATTATCATCATTACACATTAATGTTCCTTACAGACAGAACAATGAAAACTACTCCCCTTTAATGACAAGGAGCCATCATTACATAGCACATCGATATGTGCTACTTTAATGACTGAATTACATGTGAATGGTAACGTTATTGACCAACCAAGTCTCACACCCCAGCAATGAATCAGTGTTTCAAACACTGGTGAGACATTCGATTTAAACGCACTGTCATTCAATATGCGTTTGCATCTTCAGTTTTAAAATATGTAAACGTCATAATAACAGGCTACAGTAGTTATATATATTTGTTTTTAAAAGCAGATCTACAAGCTCACAATGCGTCCCATGACGCATTGTGACCAGGCCTGGAATTTCATCATTTTAGGCCAGGGGCAAGGCCACTTGGCCTTTTGTCATTTTCTAGGGCACAAAGGCCAAATGCCAGGGCATTTTTTTTAAAGTCCACGGACATAATGAATTTAATTTGAAGGTTAAGGATGATTTTATTTTAATATAGTACAAGAATAGTATAACTATCTGTGTAATATAACCCATATTGGCAAATGACCAATATTTGTACTAAGTTATATTGGTCTCAATATTTGTCACATTCAGCCCTGGACTTCACTGACTGAAGTAGGGGTCATATGAATCACATTAGATTCACAGATTTTATGTATTTTCCCCACAAATTATTTTCATTCAAATTAAATGTGATTGAACTTGCACTAACAATGACTTTAGTTGATTTTGCACTATTTAAAATATAATATTTCTTAATTATTAATAATTGAAGCTTGTAGATTGGCTATTTTCACCAGTTTTTAAATAATAATAAAAAAAAGGAACATACAAGGTTTCCACCCAACAGCGACGGTTCTGTATCAGTACATGAGTCAGTTTTAGCATATTTCATTCTAATTGGCTACGATGACTGCCTATGAATTTCATGGCCTGGGTAGGTAAACCTGGCATGGCGGAGATATGCCCTGTTTTTCCCTGGATTTCGCTGTATTTTGTCAAATGTATTAATCTATATTTTTCTGTTGATCAAGCCTCGGGTTTTGTGATTAGATGCGCACACGCGCTGTCAGCCACTGGCAATCAATAATGTGCGCAAGGAAACCTTACTGAAAGCCGTCTCTAATCATCTTTAGAGAATCTCGTTTATTAAAACAACCACAGGCTACACAGTGAACACACAATAAATAAATAAACAAACACCTGGAAAGCTTGCGCTGTTAGTGGAAATAATTAAAAAATAATATAAACTAGAGGGACATGGCAGAGTGTGTTCTGCTGCTGCTGATGCGCTGTCAACCACAAGATGATGCGCTCCAAGACAGCTGTCCATAAGCGCCAGACAGCTCTCTTAGAATGTTAATGTGAATAGGCTCCTCATAATATGGGTATAATAAAATTATTTCATTGCATTGTAGTGACTTGGTCTTGGACTCGAGTGGACTCGGTGGGGGCAGAGTCCCGAGTCCCTTAGTCCGAGTCCGAGTCAAGACCGAGTCAAATTATGGGCGAGACCGAGACAAGACCGAGTCAAATTATGGGCGAGACCGAGACAAGACCGAGTAAATCAAAAAGCGGTCTCGAGACCGGTCTCGAGTACTACAACCCTAGGGAATACACATAAAACTATTGTACTTACATTTACTACACTATCAACCCTGAAAATAGATTTCAATACGTAAGTTTATGGCCGTTTGTTTGATTTTTTTTTCTTCACCTAATGATCTAATAATAAAGTGTAACTGCATACTGCATGGGAGGAGTTACATGTGAAAAGTGTCATATCAGTTGGTTGTAACTCCCACCCCTTCAGTTTGCATCTGGAACAGGAGGACTTACGTCTAATAAGACAGATATACCGCAGACATTAAGCACTATTAATATCTGTCCGTTTGTATTATTTTAAATCATTAGGAACGTTGTTAAAAACATGAAGGCGAGCCTCAGGGCTCTGTGGTTGGTGGTGTGGCTGTTGGCTGGAATCAGCACGGCATCAGGTAGGGTGATGACTTGAACTTCAACAAGAACTTGTACAAACTCAAACTGAATACAAAAATGTGTCTTATAGAATATAGGATCCCAGTTAGTGATGGTGATTCATATTATATGCAAGGCAGAGAGACTCTCTGAAAAAGGGTTTGAACATTTTGAAAGCAGTAAAGACGGAACGAGAAACAGATTATGTTTACTCTCCGTTACTGTGATGCTGAACATAATCAGTGCTTCGGATATATAAATCTGTGTGCGTGCACGCACGCGCGCGTGTGTGAGAGTGAGTATCGAGTCCTCCGCTCCACAGCCGTTGGTGGTGAAAATAAACCAGTGGTTATCAAACTTTTCTGCGAGCCCAGTCTGTCTGTCTGTCTGTCTGTTTGATTATTTTATTAGGCAGAAATGTAAAACAGCACAAGTACAGTTGAAACACTTTGTCTAAAAGGTCCGTCCAAAACTGTCCTTGCGGTCTTGTTTCCATTGAGGTCCTTGGTATTCAATTCATAAACATATATAGTAGCACCAAACAGTTCAATATCATCACAAAAAAACACTATATGTACAGAGTCTGTCTGTCCGTCTGTCCGTCTGTCCGTCTCTCTCAGTCTGTCTGTCTATTTATCCCCCTCTGCGCTCTTCTGTGGGCAGCACTGGTTGAAGCTGAAAACTGAATTTCTCCTGTGGGAAATAGGTACAAAAAATACGTGATATCAAGGCCTTAAGGTGGATTCAATCATCTCACCGCACCAATGCATTTGATTACATTACTAAGAATGAACATTACGCTGTCTGTGTGTTCTAATCATGATTTTTAATATTTGCTCTATATTACAGATCCATCATGTGAGTACCAATTTAATTTGTCAATGTTTTAATCCACTTCATGAATTACGAGCTGTGATGTCCATGTATTTGCACTTATATTTTGTACTGGTGGTATAATTGTCATAATAAATGAAGCTGTACAGATTAAAAATCATCCAATGGGTCTGATGTTGAAACAATAGTGATTCATTGACTAATAATTCTCACTGTTGTGTGTGCACTATTGTGTGTTCAGGTTCATACACACTTCAAGCAGAGAGGTTTGGCTTTAGGATCAACATCAGTAGCTACATCGCTGGTGACTACACTGTAACTCTGACTGAAGATGACTCTGACATCAGTCGTAAATACACTGTAACACTGACTGTAGCTGACTCTAAATACAACGGAACACTGACTGGAGATGACTTCCCATTAAATTACAGTAAAAGTTTAAAATACCTGAAACCTTGTACCCACTATCGTCATTATGTGACTATTGTTCATTTAAACACTGTAGTCATGTGTGCTGGACACAGTGGAAGGGACTCCACAAGTGACATGGGTATGTTGGGCCAACTTGGGGGGAAAAGAAACACACACATGCACGCACGCACGCACGCGCGCACACACACACACACACACACACACACACACACACACACACACACACACAGTAAAGAGGTATTTATTGTCAAGAATATTCCTCCAGCATTTTTATATTTCAGAACCAAAGGACATTGAACAAGTCCAATGCAGTTCCTCTGGACGTGTTTGCTATCGGAGTGATTGGACTTCCTGCCAAAATAGAATGGACAAATAAGCCACCAAAATGTACTGATAATCACACCATTGATTTAATTTGTCAGGGTAAGTGAAAAAACTAAGACTTCTGAATAATGTCCCATAAGTATAACCTGTAAAAATGTCCCATTATGTAAAACCTGACTGAAGGGACATTAACGAAGTGACTGAATAAGTTTATTCTGCTCACATTTACACATGCATTGAGTGGAGAACTTCTGTCACATTTCTTGCCCCTCAGAACATAATGAATCCAAGAAATTATCAGAGCTGGAGGCCTACGCAGATTACAATTGTAGTGCTACAATCAAGTACAGGAACATTACCATCATTAAGACAAATAAAGTGATTAGAATCGATTGCAGTGAGTTGTTTCCTTGTATCCTCTCTTAACATGGCACCCCATGAATGAATAATACTCAGTTCAGCTTGACAGATGTGTGATATTATGTCCAACAGAGGTTAAAATGGAACAGCGACCGGAAGTAGCATCAGCCAATAACTCCATTGAGATCAGCTTCATAGCCATCAGCAATACAGTATGTGAAAACTTCATTCAGTTTCTTACATACACCTGCCATTGTCAAAGCAGAGATGGAAATTCCATATATGGAAACCTCATTGAATTTGGGGAGAAATGTAAATGTCTGGATTTGAAGCCCTACACTGATTATGAATGGGAAGTAAAAGCAACCTACACGAAAATTGTGTTTCGGACCTACGGGTCCATACGCACACTTGCAGGAAGTAAGTAACTCACTATTCATTTCAAATACAGTATAATGTGTTCACCTGTTATTGCTCCATTATAAGTCAAATGTGATTAAACACAGAGTACCACCTAAAGTAATGTAAAAAAAAAAATTCACTCTCATCATATCTCACAGAACCTTCTGCTCCTGGGGATCTGGCATTGATCTTTCCATAGAATAATGCAATTAGAGTAAAGTGTAAGATTAAGGATTATGATTGGAATGGACCTAAGGAGAAAATTATTGCACGACTGTATAGAGGAGATCAGCTGGAGATGGAGATAGAAAATAAGGGTCCAAATCCAAAATGCTATTTTGAGTTCAGGGATTTGAGCTTCACATTCACAACAAGCTACACAGTGAAGGTGTGCATTATTCCTGTTTTGTTTCACATGCCTTGTTCAACTTTAATTATGCTTCTTCCTCACCTTTCAGGAGGTGGCATGATTAACGGGTGTCCTTTTTTTCCAGGTGTTTCTTCACAATGGATTCCATGAAGGCTTCCCCATAACGGAGACTGTTTCTACACGATGTATGTGTTTCACTTTTCAAATGCATGTTTTTATGCAACTAGTGTGCTCCTCCGAGTACAGGTCTCCACCAGGCCGGGTCGGCCACCCGGCCTGGCGGAGACCTGTGGCTCTGTCTAAATAAGCTGTGATGGGCTAGTCACTAGCTCTATTGTAATGTAGAGCAAACCAACCAACTAGCCTCTAGTTGGTTGTTATCAGGCAGTACTTATTCATTCACTGGGAATATTTCTGGGAATATTTCACATAACCAAAGTAGCTATTGTCCTAACTGGCATACAGTAGCTGCTCAGTGGCTGCTATTCAGGACCGGATCCAGCCCAAACAAAATAGTCCACGGAAGTAGATAACACTTGTTGTCAACGTAAGCATAACATTTTAGATCTCTTTAGAGAGTTTAAAACTATCAATTCCACCTGAGTTTGCCAAATATTTAAAAAAGGCAATGAAAATTGCCGATCTACATGTTAGCTTGTAGATCGGCTATTTTCACAATATTTACTATGGGACTGAGTCAAACAAAATGTAATGCCTCAACTCCAATAATTCCAAGTGCTTATAAGGGTGGGGGGTCCCCTGTTCAAATATGATTATTTTGGGGGGTCCCCAGTTCAAATATGATTATTTTGGGGGGTCCCCAGTTCAAATTTGATTATTTTGGGGGGTCGCGGCCTGAACATTTTGAGAACCACTGGTATACAGGAACTTTACCCCTGCGCCACTCGGGACACCTTATTGTACATGTTTACATATTATTACTGGCCTGGGATCCAGCCTGATTCACTACGTTCTGCTAAAAAAAAAAATCTCACTTCACTTATCAGTCTAGCCAGCCTCCTGTTTGACTCGTATTTCAATTACGTAGGCAACTCAGGAAGTGACTCGAGTTTTACATTGGACAACACTGGTCCCGCCCCCGCCCCCCCCCCCCCCCCCCCCAAAGAACAATCAGAAGCCACGAGTCGTTTTCACTCGTGCTGTGCACAGAGATAGGAGGCTTTCCATGCTATAGCGAGTGAGAAAAAGAAATCCGATGAACATAGCGAAACAGTCTGGACCCCAGGCTATATTTTTACACCTTATTGTACATATTTACATATTATTACACCTTATTGCACATGTTTGAATGACCCCCACCATACCTGAAATAGAAATTGAATATTGTACATATTTGAATAATTCCTACATTATACAACCTGAAACAGTAGTTACATTACATTGAATACATACAACAGTATGTGTAATCTTTAAACGTGTTGACAGTATACTGTACTCATGTTGTTTTTTTGCACACTTTTTTATATTTAGCATTTTACTCTATACACATTTTTCTTTATTGCATATTTTATCCAACATGTCATATTAACTGGAAGTAAAAGTAACTTAAATTTTTGTCTATGACATCATTGTATTCAAACTCCTCCTATGTAGTTTTATTATAATTATATGTGGTATTCATATTACTATGAGGTGTAGTTTTATTATAAATATATGTATTAATTATGCTATGAGGTGCAGTTTGTAATAAATGTATGTGGTATTCATAATGCTATGAGGTGTAGTTTTACCTTCTACAACCAGTTTGAAACAACAAAGACTTTTTCGGCTAATTCAAACCACCATATTGGAACTTCCGGTCCCAAAAAGCAACCGGAAACTAATGCTATTGGCTGCAGGGCGGGTAGAACCAGTTCTATCTCCTTGCAAAAAACCTCTGTAGCTCCGAAACTTTTTCCGGTGGGGAAAACGAGTCATTTTGGATGCACGATCACTCCGCCATTGTGACTCGCGAGATGTTATCGTCTAGAGCTTTAAACAGCGCAGCGCAGCGCATCGGTGAGATTTATGGCACCGAACGTAATCTGTTATTATAAAAGTCTGGCACCGAATGAGTTAAGATCAATAATATTAAATATTCTCTTAAAGAAATTAAATTAAAGATGCAGTGAGGTTTAAAAACAAACAAGGAACAAGGAAGATTGATATGTAACTTATGTATATTACGAGCAGACACTTGCAATAAATGGGCACATTTCCTGATGACTCAACCAGACAACACTCCCTTTTCTGTGGAATACACTAGCCTACACCCTACACTACACTCCCTTTTATGTGGAATACACTAACCTACTACCTACACTACACTCCCTTTTCTGTGGAATACACTAGCCTACTACCCACACTACAGTCCCTTTTCTGTGGAATACACTAGCCTACTACCCACACTACACTCCCTTTTCTGTGCAATACACTAGCCTATACCTACACTATACACTCCCTTTTCTGTGGAATCTTGACTTCTGACTGCCCAGTAACTCTCAGTGGTTGTATCGGGTTTATAGAGCCCCGCCCAGCGTATCCGGTGCATTTCCCCGCACAGACTAGCACACCAGCCTGATCTCACACAATTTTTAGTATACATTGCACAGACCCAGTTGGTTTAGTCAATGGAGGAGATGCGAGTTGGCTATGCACAGATTTTCGGGTTTTCTAGGTTTCTATGCCCGGAATGACAGTCCGTGCAATCTATACTATTTCGGTCAGGCGCCGGAAGTGTCGTGAAGGCTCGGCTTACGCTCGAGCGCATTCAAGAACAACAAGTTGCATAGTGTTCTCTCACTGTTAACACATTGAGTGCCATAAACGGTCCGGACCGTTTTTGAGGGTCCAAACGAGAAGTGCCGAAAACGGTCCGGACCGTTTTTGACCCAATTCTATTTTTATACGAGTGGCCCACGTGGGGCGCTAAAACGAAACTTTGACATCACCCAAGGAGTTTCTGAGAAGAAGAGGCTGGATGTGGCTCCATGTCAAAAATCCTTCCGGTCGGCGTTTTCAATGTTATCTCCTTGACTAAAAGCTTAATATCTCCATTTCTTTTTAACGTGGTGGAAACGAGCCGTTTTCGATCGGCGATCACGCTGCAATGGAGGGTCGCGTTGGAAATATTATTGTTCCAGGCGTTAGTCGGGACCCTCCGCCGTCTCGCACGCACGCTTTGTTTACATGCACTTCCGCGTCGGGGCTTCTCACAGCACGAAACGTATAACGCAAGTGGATGGAAGAAATGCAGGCACTCAACGTATAATATTTTAATAAACCTCTGGCACCCAATGTGTTAACATCAGATTTCTGCAGAAAAAAATAAAATATGCGATTTAAAGCAAGGTTTTTAACTGTGGCAGATCCGTTATGGAGTTATGGAATTTCTGTACTGTACCACTTGTCCTCATCATAACGTCATAATAAAAGGTAAGAATAACGTTGGTCGTAATTTTACTTAAAACAGAATGAAAATATATATATTTTCTCTGCATGTGGGTACCCCTAATTTCAGCAGCAGTCATGGGTTCCCTAGGCCAGTTGAATCTCAACCTTTTTTAAATGTGTCACTGGATACCTTTACAAACACATAGGGAGATATAAACCCCCGGAATGTATCTACGAAACGAGATACCACAACCTGCTGTCCCAGCCTCCCCGGCGCCATCAGACCCACCGGGTCTAAGGCACGGAATAGGAGAAAAGTGGGGCCCTGACAGATCAAGGTCTGCCTTATAAACTAAAAAGCAGGCACAGCCTGTCTATTCTAGTGGGGGGGGGTGGAAGGAAATTTGAGTGTTTTTAGAACAGGTCAGAGTGCCTTAATGATTTCATAAAGTTAGTCTTTGTGGTCTAAAACTATTGTATACATTCATTGTAGTGCCAACTGATAATAGCTATGATGTCAATTGCCATCAAATGTCTCCTGAAGCAAAACTCAGTGTAACATTTCCTCAGTTTCAGTATAACGCTCCAATACAGTAGACAGTGTTAGACATAGTGTTATCTAGTATGCACAGAAGAGAGGAGTTTTAGGGAGGGTACATTCCACAGGTGCCCTGAAGGAGCCAAGGTCATCTTGCAGCCCGTAGCAGCCGTGAGAGAATGAACACACAGGGAGGAAACCTTTTGCCTTGCTTCGATGGATGGATCAACAGCGACTCCTGTTGATGATTTTTATTTTAATCTATATGCCAAAAATATTATGTTATTACAAACTTCTCGATCAGCTTGAGAGGGGTGTATCTCGGAGCTCCGATGTAATATATATCTGGTGTAGTATCACTTTTGTATATGATAATTCATTCTGATTGTTTAATAGGCTCATAAATAATTGTAAACTTAGACTAAAGGATAATAAAATCATTTCGATTTAACCACAATTGTAATCACCTGTGTAGCGATTCTTTCAAGGGATACCCTCTCACTCTATAGAACCACTGAACCAAGTACCTTATCTAGATTTACTTTTAATGTGTCATAGGTTCAGCTCGGAAATCTAACAGGGGAGGGCCCTGACAGACCGAAGTCCGCCTTATAAATCTAAGGCCCAGACATCTGCCTATCATACACTAAGGCACAGGGGCATGAACAGAACCTACCGCCGTTCCATGCACCCACCCACCCTCAGGTGGAAGCCACACCCAGGACTGCGTGCGCCATGGAAGACGCCGCCACGTCCAGGCTGTAGAAAGCAGCGAAAGTCGACGGAGACGCCCAACTCGCTGCAGTACAAACGTCCTGAATAGACATCCCTCTGAAGAGGGCCCAGGACGCCGACACACCTCTAGTAGAGTGCGCTCTCAGGCCCTCAGGCACTGGGGCTCCCCTACTGGTGTACGCCAGGCGAATAGCCTCCACAATCCAGCGGGAAAGCGTAGACTTAGTCACCGCCCTTCCCCCAGGCCTGGGGCCCAAGGAGACGAACAACTGGCTAGGCCGGCCCTGGGCCGCAGTCCTCCGGACATACAGCCGCAGGGCTCTCACTGGACAAAGACAGTGCAGCCTCCGATCCTCCTCTGAGGCAAACGGAGGCGGGTGAAAGGCCACCAACTCGGTTGGCGTAACCACCGCCAGGTGGTTCTTGGGGATGAACGCCGGGTTAGGTTTTAGAACAACCCTACTTCCATCACCAGCGAACCTCATGCACTCCGGAACCACCGAGAGGGCATGTATATCGCTCACCCGTTTCGCTGTTGTCAGCGCAACCAAGAGTACCGTCTTGAGCGTGAGGAACTTCAGTTCCACCGTCTCAAAAGGTTCAAAAGGAGGACGAGAGAGTCCTCGAGCACCAGGACCAAGTCCCACGTGGGAAAAAAGGACCTTGAGACAGGATGTTCACGCAACGCGCCCTTCATGAACTGACACACAAGTTGTTGCTTCCCCGCGGTTTTCCCATTGAAACCAACATGGTTGGCCGAAATGGCCGCCAAGTACACTTTGACCGTGGAGAAAGCGTTTCCAAGATCCAACCGATCCTGTAGGAAGGTCAGGATGTCTGCGACCGAAGCCTGGAACTGGACCACAACCGGGGACCGTTCCACACACCACTCCTCGAACACACCCCACTTAGCTCCATAGACGGATCTAGTGGAGTGTGCCCTAGCGGCCTGAATAGTAGCTACCACTCTAGGTGGGAGTCCAGTCGCAGTAAAATTTTCCCTCTCACGGGCCAGACCCAACAGATCTAGGTCGGCGGGTCTGGGATGATGAATCTCGCCCCCGCCTGCTGCAGCAGGTTCTCTCGCAGCGGGAGGGGCCAAGGCCGCTCGTATAGGAGGGGAGCTATCTCCGACCTCCAAGTGCCCCATACTGGAGCCACCAGCAGCACCGTCAGGTCCCGGAGCCTGATCCGTTCCAGAGTGGGGTGGATCAGCTCCAGTGGAGGGAACGCATAAAGTAGCCCCCCCGGCCACTCGTGCGCCAGGGCGTCCAAACCCAGCGGAGCCTGGCCTTTCATTGAGAAAAACAGCGAGCACTTCACGTTCTCCTCCAAGGCAAAGAGGTCCACCTGGGGCCGACCGAACCTGGTCCAGATCTGGGCCGCGACCCCGGGGTGCAGAGACCAGTCTGACTATTGAGTCCTGCCTCTGGACAGAAGATCGGCTCCCTGTTCAGAAGTCCAGGCACATGAGAGGCGCTGATTGATTTCAGGTGCGAGTCGCACCACAGTATCAGCCTCCGAGCCAGACCATCTGGGTAGGAGACCGCAGACCTCCTTGCTTGTTGATGTAGGCCATGGTCGTGGTATTGTCTGTCCTGACCAGAACGTGACAACCACCGATGTGGGACCTGAAGTGTTTTACCGCCAGAAAGACTGCCATCAGCTCCAAGTAGTTGATGTGGGCTTTCCTCATACTGCGGTCCCTAGACCCCTGGCCATCCGGCCCTCGAATGTTGCGCCCCAGCCTGTCAGGCTGGCATCGGTGGTGATCATCTTCCTCGAGATGATCCTCCCCATCGGGACGCCCTCCGACAGGAAAGACTGCATGCACGCCGCGGACACCGTCACGCGACGAAAATCCTGAGTGGCCGGGATCCTGAGGGAGCCCATCCATCTCTGAAACGGCCGCATGTGTAGCCTGCCCAGGCGCACTAAGGAAATGGCCGAGGCCATGAGCCCCGCTGCCCTCATGCAGATTTTGTACTGGACCTTGCGTCCCAGTTGAAACAATGCCAGACACTTCAGGAAGGAATCTATCCTCTCCTGAGACAGACGCGCCCTGAGAGCGACCGCGTCCAGCGCGATACCTATAAAAGTAACGCGATGGGACGGGGTGAGCACGCAATTCTCGAAGTTTAGCGTGAATCCCAGGGAGGTCAGGTGCGACACCACCAGATTGGTGTGATGACATGCTTCCTGACGCGAATCCGCCGTCAAAAGCCAATCGTCTATGTAACTCGCTATGCGAACGCCACTCTGCCTCAGAGGGGCTATCGCTGTCTGAGTGCATTTCACGAACACCCTGGGACTCAGGGACATCCCGAACGGGAGGACCAGGTACTCGTACACCCGACCCTCGAATTCGAACCGCAGGAATTTCCTGTGCGGCGGGTAAATAGGGATGTGGAAATAGGCGTCCTTGAGATCTACTGAGCTCCACCAGTCGCCCTGGCGGACTGAGCGTAGTAACGCTGCTGCCGTCAACATTTTGAATTGAAAAGTTTTCAAACACCTGTTGAGAGCTCTGAGATCCATGATGGGACGTAATCCACCCCCTTTCTTCTTGACCAGGAAGTATCTCGAGTAGAAACCGAGACGGCTTTCTCCCGGTAACACTTCCTGTACGGCATTCTTGCGTAATAGGGAGGAGATCTCCTCTTGTAACGTCAACGCCGCTTGACCACTCGCTTGTGACAACAGTACTTTGTTGGACATGGGTGGTTTGGTGGAAAATTGCAGTCTGTACTCCTTTGCTATCGTACGAAGCACCCAGGGGTTGGGGTTGCATTTCTTCCATTGCTCGATGTGCATTGACAACGGATTTGGGGGGGTTGTTATTGTAGTCGAGCGTATATGAGCCGCCATCTTGGCTGCACTCGTTGGCCTGACAACCGTGCTTGGTGTTACTTCCGGACGGTTCTGGGGTTTGGGGGGAAGGGACCTGGCTGGAACTTGGATGCAGGACAAGGCAGCCTCGTCCTGAGCTTTACGCACTGTGTGGCTGTCCTGCAGGTAGCCCATGCCCCCATGGAAAAGATTACCGGGAGTCACCTTAAGGTTCTGGAGGTTCTTCTTGTCATCAGGACCTTGAAGGTGACGTGGTCGAGCCACCGCGCTCTCTCATAAGTGACACACAGTCCGAGCCCCCTGCCAGTCCACTCTGTGGAGTATTTGTTAAGCAGGATAATCTCCTGTGTGATGCGCCTCATCTCTGCTAGCTGCTGAGGTGTGGCGGCGTCTCCTGCCTCGCCCAGGAGCACTTTCAGGGACCCCTGCAGCAGAGCTGCGGCGTTGAGAGCCCTAGCGCCCGAAGTAAAAGCCTTGTAGATATCTCTGGTGGCTGCTGAGCCAGACACGTCCTTCTCGTTGCTCAGACACGGAGGATCCTTTACCGTGGAGAAGGGGGGCTTCTGGCCGCGTGGCTGGCTATGGTTAAGTGAGAGGGCCAGGGTGCGATCCATGGGGGGGAGGGCCATGAGGCCGAGCTCGCTCGCACCCGCACAATCGATGTTAAAACGTAACCTTTTAGGATCAGCGTCTGGGCCTAAGGGGGAATCCCACGACGATGAGAGGGCTGCGCTGAAACCCTTAGCCAGGGGAAGCTTAGATGTCTTGGCAACCTTTTCGTCCACCGAGTCGAGACCCTGAAACTTCGAGGGGTTGGCGGGGGGCTCCTCGGTGTCGTCAGCCGGCCACTTGAGACCGCATCTGATGGTAGCTGTTTTGTAGAGCTCCAGTAAGGTGGTCTGACCTCTTTCGGCCGGTGGAGGAGCGCTGCCAGGCTGGGCCGCAGCCGCCACCGCAGGTACAGTAGCAGGGAGAGGGGTCCTCACTTCAGGTGGGCCGAGGACTGGGGGGCCACGGTCATCCGTGGCGTCGGCGTCGTGCAGGACGACCTCCCCGTCCCCCTCGACTTCATCGACGACATGGTAGCCGTCTCCATCGTCATCGAAGGCCCGGGGTTGGTAAGAGGTGATGGCCTCGTTGTCGGCCTCGTCATCGCCGACAGAGGTAACACTCACCGGCGGGGAAAAGTAGCGAAGAGCTGCTCGATGCTTGGCGCCGCTGCTGCGGCCCTCAGGTGGGGTGAGAGGGGGATCCGGTGCCCTCGTAGGGTCCCCTCGTTTTAGGAGAGCGTGAGCGGGGGTGTAGAGTAGGCCTCGGTAGGCCGATCGGAGCTGCTCCGGTGGTTCCAGATCTCGTGCAGATCCGGCTGCTGCTGACGCTCGGGGCCGTCGACGTTCCTCCCATCCGACGGCTAGGCTAGCTGGCCCGCGGTCCGCCGATCGTCGAGAGGAATAGTAGCGGCGGTCTCCGTCCAGCTCGTCCTCGTAGCTCTCATACAGGGCCCGTGGTGGTAGGAAGAGCCTTTGGACCCTGCTGAACCGGCTCCTGAGCTCGGAGGTGTGCAGGCCTGCACACTCGAAACACCTCGGGACGCCGTAGACGGCGTCCTCAGCGTGTGCGAGGCCCAGGCAGCTTACGCAGTGGTCATGCATGTCCCATTCGTCCAGAGGCTGGGAGCATGAACGGGAGCCGCACCGCCGCGGGGGAAGATCCATGCTGGTCTCCCGGTGTCGGCGATCGGCGACGGCTGGACGGTCCCGTCGAGCCATGGTGAAGAGGGTGGCTAGCTAGGCTAAAACCACCGAGGAGAAGAGCTAACCGCTAGCTGCTAGCTGGGCTAACGAAGGCTAGCGTGGATGAAGGTTAGCAGTGTTTTCCGCGCCGGGGAAAACAGTAGTTAGAAGAGGGAGAAAAGGTCGGGGAACTCAGTGGACTGGGATCCGACTGATCGCTATTGAGCTTGTAGAAACCCGCAACCTCGATTCTTAGAGTGTGGAGCTCCTTCACACGCTTGGCAGAAGGAACAAAGAGAATGACTTCCGCGTTCCGGTTCCTTTTATGCCTTCGGGGAAGGGGCTACCGGAAAGCGACGGAAGGCCCATCGGGCCAAAAAGGGTTTTGGCCCTGAGGGAGTGAATGTGAAGCTTCTGTATCATCACCAGAGGGCGCTGTTTCCCATATGTGAACAACGAGAGAAGCAATGCAACAAAACAGTGCTGGGTGGAAGACACACAGCAGAGGAAGAAAGGTAACATGACAAATAGTCTGGAGATCATTCACAGTGAATTCCTGTAACGTCTGGAATGTAATTCATCCATCTGTCCTGTCCTCAAAGAGAAGGAGAAGGTGGGGTGTAAGATAGGGCTCTATGTTTTTTACCAGCTTGCAAAGCACGCTGGTCTAAGAAGAGACTGAGTCTAGTCAACACTTTTTCATCATTGGCTGCCCTTTAAGCCAATGGGGATACATTCCCATACTCTGAACTACCAAGCTATGGTACTAGACACGCCTCTCGCCTCTATGGCAGTGTTGCCAGATTCTGCGAGAGAAATAAGCAACAGGTCTAAGCTAATGGGGAGCCACTAGCAGTGTTGCCAGATTCTGCGAGACAAATCAGAGAAAACAGATAGCAAGCTGGTATACATGACTGAGTCATGTCTTGTTGTTTTACACTATGATCATTACCATCGTATTGCCATTAAAGTGAAGTACTTCTGCATTGATACGGTGCTTTGACTTGCACTTCTCTCCTCTATTGTCATGTGAGGTGAGGTGTCACCTGAGCTGTGGTCAAATGGACTTCCATGACAGATACCATACATGCCTTTAAAGTTCCATTTGGTTCTTTCCTAACTGTCAAAAACATCGCTGGGGACCCTCTGGAACGCCCTCAAACACCCCCTAGCCCCACTTTGAGAACCACTGATTAAAATAAAACACAGGACCAATACCCAGCTTCTTCCTTTCATATGGTACACAGTAATTGATAAAAGTGTTAACTGGAAGGTAGCACATCTCTCTGTCCTCACAGAGGAGGAGAAGGTAGGGTGTTGTTTATACTGTACACAGTAATTATGTCCTATTGTCATTGAAGTGAAGAACTTCTGCATTTGTACGGTGCTTTGTTTTGCCCTTCTCTCCTCTATTGTCATTGAAGTGAAGTACTTCTACATTGGTACAGTGCTTTGTTTTCCACTTCTCACTGATGGGTGCGTTGGGATATATAGCACTGAGCGCACTGGCCAATACAAACTAACTAATATGTGAGTGCGCTCCTGGTGTGCATTTCTGAACGCACCCTTTGTCATCTGAGGTGCCAGCTGAGCTGATCCTTCATTCTCCTCTGATTAAAACACTGGAAGGATGATTGTCACTGAGTTTTAGGAGTTCAGGTAGGATTCAATGTTTCAATTCCTTCTTCCTGGAAACTATACTTGTGACTTTTCTGTTTTATATACAGGCTACAGTATTGTTAGTTGTAAAAACAAAAAAGGAATTCATTCCTAGTTTCTTTATACATTGTTCTCTCTGCACTCTATACTTATGTGACTATTGACCTTAATTGCTGTCTAAAGTTCATGCTTTCTCTGCTTATTCCATCTTTCACTTAAGTACAGTAAGTTGCTCTGGATAAGAGCATCTGCTAAATGACTACATTGTAAAATGTAAAAAAAAATATATAATAATAATAATAACAATAATAATAATAATAATAATAATAATAATAATAATAATAATAATAATAAAAAATAAGAGCAAACAGGTAGTAACACACAGGGATTAGGAATAAAGTATTAAGAGTATAAAGAGTATGAAATTATGTATATCATTGATTTGGTATTAGGATATATATTTGATGAGGATGAAACATTAACTTGAATAAAAACAAGCTAAATGGTAAAGTTCATACAGTTTTTGATGTACCTAGGAGCCATGAATTGGTTTGTTGCAATCAATGGGTTTATTGTTATTATGATGATTATGTTTGGTTATGTTGATTTTTAATAATTGGGGTACGTGGATGATTGAGTGAAGGGAATAGGGGCGATCACATGTTACCTCAAAAGCATCACTTGCACGGTGTTGGAAGCCATATTATTTGTTGACTGCTTTATTCACTCTATTAGTTTTGCTTTATTTTGATCGCTGTGATTATGTTGCTATAAGTTTGAGCACCCTTTCACTAAGTTTTTTATGTTGCTTAAAGGAAACCCCTTAAAACACATTGTTTGAACCCAGCGAATCCTTTTGTTAAGCAGAGCGCGTCAGACAATATACAATCTCATCACCTCTCAGTGACTTATTTAGTTTGGTCTCCTGCAGTCGCATACATAACCTTTCGAGAGTCTTTTAGTGTACAGCTTCATTTTAAAGTTTCAATCTGACTGGATAATATATTTTTAGATATTTTCTAAGTTATTGTTATAGTTTCTTTGATTGCGGAATACAGAGTGATCTATAGAGTGAAACATCAAATAAAAGGTTACATTTGTACTGTAACTGTTACTGTTGTATCCTCTTTAGATCATCAATGCTGAACAGTGTTGTCACCAACCAGTGTCCACAGCAGAATTACTCCACCAAAAGAACCTGACAGTTGACCCTGAAGACAGCCATGATGCTACAGACAGGAAGCTGGCATTGTTTCTCCTTCTTATCTCTGTTGTTCACGCTTTATCTTAATCCTATACTGGCTTACTTCCTGAGAGACTGCACTATTCTTTACTCTGACAATGTCACTGCTGGTTTTTCAATGGATTGTTATTTTTGTGGTCTTGTTAGCGTACCAGACGACATTCCCAGAGACGTTATATCATTAAGACTAGCGGGCAATAATATCCAAAAGATACACAGGACAGATTTTTACCATCTGTCAAATCTCTCAGATTTGGATCTGAGCGGTAATTTAATAACTCATGTAGATGACGGGGCTTTTGTCCCTTTGGTGCAACTTAAAGAGCTCCTCATGGACTATAACAAACTAGCAACACTGACAGACAATATGTTTCAGGGACTGTCTAACCTCTTGATACTGAGCATGGATTTTAGTAATATCAAATTCATCAATCCTGCTGCCTTCCAGTCACTCACCAGCTTACAGGCACTACGTCTTAAGTGTACTCAAATGACAGACATCATCATCATCTTACAACTACCAAGCTTACAGGTGCTGAACATCACAATTTATGCAGAGTCTTTTCAGTCTAAAGATCTGCCATTAAACATGTCCTCTGAGCTCAGGGAGTTGAGAGTGAAGTCAAAGTCCATAAAAAAGTTTAGCATCACAACAGCTGTATTTCCTCATCTTAAGACAATCGACCTGTCATACTGTTGTAATAATGATGGATGGGAGTGGGACATACCAGACAAGTATTTTCTAAGGAATATAACTATATTATATTTGATTGGTGATATTATGTCTTATAACACCCTCAGAAAGGTTCTACAGAGCCTTGATTCACTGGAGTACCTACGGCTGGGGTACACTGCGTGGAGAGATCTCTTCAATATTATCTGCAAAATAACCACAATGAGGAGACTCAGTGTGCATGGGAACGTCAATGAAAGCCTTAGTAAAACACTGTCACCTTGTACTCAGCTTACTAACCTGGATATATCATATAATCACCTGACTGAACTGTCTAAGGATTCAATAAAACAAATGAAACAATTGAGTCACCTGAACCTAGACCATAACTACCTTTCTAAAGTTCCAGACGATGTTAAGAATCTCTCCAAGCTTCAAATCCTCGACCTGAGTTACAATCATATTAAGGATTTAAGCTGCTCAGACTTCTTAAATTTAACCAGACTCACACACCTTCATCTAGATAACAACAAAATACATAAACTCAAACCGTGTGTTTTTCAACATCTTAATGAGTTAAAGGTTCTAACTCTGAATCGCAATTTAATTCAGACGTATGGGGACACATTCAAGACTGGCCTACAGAAACTAGAATTATTGGTTTTAAATAACAATCACATCCAATGGATCAGTGAAGGGGAAATCAGTCTGAAATCGCTCAAGCACTTAGACATAGAATTCCATGATGTGTGGAGTTCATGTATTAACAACTATTTGGAAGGACTCGATGAACTTGAAACACTAAGTCTGAATTTCAATATCAAACTCTTCAAAATTAAATCTTCACCTCCCCATGAGTTACAAAGGCAAAACAATAATACCACCTTACTGAACAGCCTGAAGAGCTTAACAATACAATGCCATCAAAAAAACTATGATAAAAAAACATGGGACATGCTCTCAGATATGAAACATTTGGAACATTTGGATCTCTATGGCGTAGCAGTATACCCAGACTCATTTAAATATGTACCACAGCTGAAGACTCTTTCCTTAATAAACTGTACTCTGACGTCCCTGGATTTCCTGGCACAAGCCAATCTGACTAGACTCTCCTGGCTGGACCTGAGCCAGAATGAGTTGACAGTGATCAATGTCTCTGTGTTCAGTTTTCTCCCTGCTCTCACAGATATAAAAATTAATGACAACCCTTTATTTTGTGATTGCTCTAATGCTGACTTTCTGCAGTGGATGCAGAACAACAACCAAACACTGGTAGTTGACGCTCACCGCTACACTTGTGCCTATCCTCTGGCTAAAAAGGGAACCAGGTTTCTGGACTTTGACATTCATTCCTGTTGGGTGGACGCTAGCTTCATCTGCTACATTTCCTCCACTTGTGTGATTGTGCTAACTCTGCTCACATCCTTCACCTACCACTTCCTGAGGTTGCATCTTCTCTATACCTACTACCTCTTCCTGGCCTTCCTTCATGATGCCAAGGAAAGAAAGAGGGGGTCTCCTCAGCGCTACGATGCCTTCATCTCCTACAACGTTCACGATGAGCTCTGGGTTTGCAGAGAAATGCTTCCAGTGCTGGAGGGAGAGCAGGGCTGGAGACTCTGTCTGCACCACCGAGACTTCCTACCAGGTACAAACATCTCTCTGTCTCTAATACTGTATTTATCTAAAGCTATCTGTAGGAACACCCCCCCCCCCCCCCGTCTGAAAAACTGTGTTGTCTTTGGCATTATCATTGCAGTATGTAGGCTAATAATATCCATCTGTCTCGCAAGAAGTGAAATCGTTTTTAAGGACAAGACCACTTTGGTAGAGGTTTGGGTTGTGTAGTTACCTTGCCATGATGTAACTCCAAAGGTGGACAAGAAATCAAAAATAATTGTTCCATTGATTAGAAATTGATAATTCAATGCTCCGTCCTCATTGACTTACATTGTAGGTTAAAGCAGCTCTTTTAGCACGTAAACAAACACAAACAAAGCTCAATCAGACAATAGAACATCACAAAACCCGGTACTGTTTATTTATTTAATAAACATTTCAACTTCCTGCTGATTTTACTATTTGAGGATCCGGATCCGCCAATCCAGTCCGGGTTTTGTTCTTAATAAAAATAGCAAAATCGACGGGAAGTTAACATTTTTATTAAAAAAACAAACAGTACTGGGTTTGGTGATGTTCCATTACTGTCTGAATCATCTTTGTTTGCGTTTGTTTACGTGCTAAAAGAGTGACTTTGAGAGCTGTTTTACCGTACAATGTAAGTCAATGAGGAGCATATTTTAATGATCCATTTCTAATCAATGGAGCAATTTCTGGTCCACCTTTGGAGTTACACCATGGCAAGGTAACTACAAAACCCAAACCTCTGCAAAAGTGGTCTTGCCCTTTAATATGGTTTGAATAATGTTTGTATGTTTTGTTTCCAGGTAAACCCATCATAGAGAACATTACAGATGCCATCTATGGCAGCAGAAAGACCATCTGTGTGATCAGCCATCATTACCTGGAGAGTGAATGGTGCTCTAGAGAGATCCAGATGGCCAGGTGGGGGCAAACTTTCTCTGATGTTTCACTGTAAAATGCATGAAAAAAAAGAGGAACACATGTACACACATGAAAGAGAAGGCACAATGTGTGCATTATGCTAAAAAAAAAAAAATTTATGGCATAGGAAGATGATAACCAGTATTCAATAATAATAATAACAATAATGATGATAATAATAATAGAATAGTAGCCTAATTTTTCAAAAAAGAATGTCAGCAACCAATCAAAAGCTTCATCCCGTCCCCCTAACTTCTCCCGACACCTTCCACCATCGGAAACTGGCGGATACTTAAAGTATTAAAAACTGTTAAACAGTTAAAGGTAGGGCAAGTGATATTTTTTGGTACATTTTTTTGTTTGTTAAAAAGGTTAAAGTACTTTATTCTGCTACCTGAGCGTGTGTTCGGTCACAGGGGTCTCTCCAGCTCTTTAGTAAATATAGAGTATATATATATATATATATATATATATATATATATATATATATATATATATATATATATATAGAATATAGTACATTTTCAGGTAGGTGACAAAATTTAAGCCAATCAGGAGAGAGCACTGAAAATCCATTTTCTGTTTAATAAAGAGCTGGAGAGACATGGGAGACTCCTTTTACTGAACAAACACTAGCAATGAGTACTATTAGAATATAGAGCTATTTAACACTTATTTTAACCAAAGTAAATCACTTACCCTACCTTTAAATCCTTTAATTGGGATATGTTTATGATTTTAATGTTGCCATATTTGGAGAATATGGCAACATTAAAAGCAATAAGCAACACAAGGTTGTAGTTTACTGTGATGTTAGAACAGCTATAAGAGGGTCTGAAAGGCTGTGGTTTACTGTGATGTTAGAACAGCTATAAGAGGGTCTGAAGCACTCTGCTCCGTGACGGGCCTCACTTCTCATTTCCAGGGTAAACCACAGCCTCTTGTGGCTTATTGCTTTAATGAACTGCTGTGGATGTAGAACAATGTAAAGAAGAACAAAAGATAAGGGTGCTGTAATCAAATACAAAACACTGTGGTGGATCACATTGGTATCAGAGCTGGAGGAGGGTAGAGGCTCCATCACAATGATTATGTCTCCCTATACAATCCAGGATGTTTTGTCACATTGTTTGTGATTTGGTGCCTTGCATTACAGAGGAATTGAACATTCACTGAATGTGTGTTTTCTGTTTGTGTGAATGTGTTTGTTGATGATACCCACCATCAGAATATCCTCTTCATTTGGACCAAGCTTCCCTTATTCAGGTCTTAAAGTTTATCCACTAAAATATTCAATGGTTTAAAGTTCTGATGTGGATTACAGTGTAGGCTTTAGTTTAAAGAGTCTCTTTGTCAAACCACAACAAACACTCTTTACCTCCCAAAATGGAACACAGCCTCACTTCCTGGAACTGTTCTACCAGCTATCACTTCCTGGAACCTTTACTACATGTGCTGCTTTTCCCCCACAGCGCCCCCTATGGAATGAACCCTGACAACAGAGAATAAATGGATGTTTTCATCAAAACAAAACAAAATATTACATTTAGGTGTTAAATATTCAACCATCTTTTTAACCAATATATTACTTTTGTCATCACCATGTTATGAGTCATTCAATACCAATACATGGGCAGGAAATATACCATTTCAGACACTATAACTTTATTTACTGTAAATAAACCATTATTTACAGAAAATACATTTTTTTTCTAAATGCAAGCAGTAGAAAACTGCTGAAAAGCAGAAAAAAAAAAGTTTTTAATGCAACTAGTAGTTTGTCTCAGTGTAAATAAAGTGTTATGCCTAGATCAAGTTAACTCGTTTTTCAAATCCATCACTTGATTGGCTAGATCGAGTTAACTCGTTTAAAATATATATATATATATATTTTATATATATATTTTTTAAATTTGACCCAAAGACCAAGGAGATATGATTTTTCGAAGATCTAGACTCCTATCCACTTCCTTGTTAGCTTAAAACTTTAAAATTCTGTATCTCGGCTCCTGAGTACTTTTTTTTTTCAATGAAAAATCTCTGGCATAAAACTGCAAAAAATCTGAAATAATTCAGGCAGTGAATGTGTTAATGTAAATAAAGTGTTACTTAATGTAAATAAAGTGTTACTTAATGTAAATAAAGTGTTACTTAATGTAAATAAAGTGTTACTTAATGTAAATAAAGTGTTACTTAATGTAAATAAAGTGTTACTTAATGTCAACAAAGTGTTACTTAATGTAAATAGAGTGTTACTTAATGTAAATAAAGTGTTACTTAATGTAAATACATTGTTACTTAATGTAAATAAAGTGTTACTTAATGTAAATAAAGTGTTACTTAATGTAAATGAAAGTTGACTGAGTGTAAAATGTCCTCTGGTCTCCTGTGTGCAGCTACCGTCTGTTTGATGAACAGAAGGACGTATTGATCCTGGTGTTTCTGGAGGACATTCCAGCCCACCAGTTGTCTCCCTACTATCACATGAGGAAGCTGGTGAAGAGACACACCTACCTGAGCTGGTCCCAGGCTGGACAGCACCCTGGACTGTTCTGGCAGAACCTACGCAGAGCTCTGGATACACCTCACACTGACCTGGGTTTGAATGAATAATCTGATATTTCATGTAATTATGTTACGGTGAATGTGAATGAGAGGGAAATCTGGTGGAGAATTTTAATTGATTTTGAAGGAGAAAATCGTCCTGTCAGGGATGGGGGAGCGTTAGTTTCATTGTTTGCTGTTAACATTAACAGACAGTGCCAGTGTTACCTGTTACCTGCTTGTATTGTTATTCAATATGAATGTTTAAAGCGCCTCTTAAGACTCACCTCTTTAAGGAATTGTTTTGTTGTTGTTTTTTCTTTACTTAACCCTGTTTTTAACCCTGTAATTATTCTAATTGGAAATGTTTTTTATTTCACTTTATATTTTACCTTCTATTGGATTGTATCATTTGTTGTACTTTGTCATTTAATTTAATGTAATTCCCTTTCATGTCATGTATTGTTTATTTAGCAGCGATCATGTACAATTAAAATAAGTTATTACAAATAACACAATACAGGTAATAAAGGCTGGTGAGACAAGGTGGTTTTAAACCAATGTTTGTTGAAAATGGTGAAGGTGGAAGAAGTATTTCTTTAATTTTTTTTATTTTTATTGATTTATCAGAAAAAGTGAATTGTTCAAAGGTTGTTCACAGCAGGACAAACTAACAATGATAATAGTGCTGCGTCTAATGTCGGGTAAGATAGGGCCCTATTGCAATTTACAATAAGGCATTTAGCAGGATCATATGTAAACCAAGAACCTACCATCAGTCTAAACAATCTAATATCAAAAAATAAATAATCTGTATATTGAAACTTTATAAACAGGATACCAGGTCAGCAAATTAACCTGACATCTATCTAAAAGCATACATCTAAATAAAATAAATTCACCTTTGCATAAGATTGCTGGGTCAAGGCTGGGTCATGTTGTTTAAACTGATGGTTTCTGTCCTAGTTCCACTAAAGCAGGGGTCGGCAACAGGCGGCCTGCAGAGAGAAATTGGCCCCTCGGAAATAATTTCTGGCCCGTCAGATTATTTTGAGGATTATGATTTAGTTTTTTACAATATTGGAGTGACAGTCCCACATATACTGTAGGTACGCCTATTATAGCTATAATGTCCAAATAAATAAATATGTTCCCACCGTAAGGATCAGATGCTTAATAAACTTCTGCCAAGCAGACAGGGAGCAGCAGTGTGTAGTCACACAGACAGCAGGCGCTGCTGCTGTTGTGTAATCAGTGTTGCAATGCTGAATTGGAACGAGTGCGACCACTCTATTTGAATGACATGACGACGCGCACGTTGCTTAACACCTACACTACAGGTCACACAATGGACAATTGATTTGCATCTAGGCTCATTCCTATGTTAATCCACCTGGTGTGAGTTCGGGAGCCTTTGTAAACTTTGCTGAGGTGTGAATTTAAAGTCGTTTTAAATCTATGCGTGTGCCTGCGCGTGCTCCTGGTCAAATAGGTTCCTGCACGGCATGCAAGGCCGTCCCATGAGCAATGCAACCCTGTGTGTAATTGTCTACGCCAGGCCGCAGAGACAACGTTTTGGACACTGTCCGTCCGTCCGATTTCCGTGAAATTTTGCACGCACATTCTCACTAGGCCGAGGAAGAAATGTCACTCGAAGATGTTCCCATCGGCCTCATGGTGGCGCTATAACAGGCCGATTCGCGATTTTGCCTATAACTGCACCGATCTGCGTGAAACTTTGCACGCACAATCCCTAGAGGCCAAGGAAAACCCTTTGCGCCCTTTGCATTTTTCACATCTCCCTTTTAGAGTGCCACAATAACCTACCTGACCTGGCGGAGACCTGTGACTTTTTCTAGTTTAACATCAAAACACAATGGCTTTGCATTGATGAGACCATGGTCTCTCAATCAGTAGGATAAACACATAGTTTGCTGTCCATATTCCCTGCCCTGTTTTCACTGTTACCTCTTCTTTATACTTTTGGATAGTATGTGTCATTCATTATACTTTTGGCTAGTATGTGTCATTCATTTCTCTTTCTTTAGCGATCTCAAGCAGTCTGCCTGTCTTTCTGCATGAGTAGCAGCTGCAATCAATTCAGTAACGACCAATTTATGCTCCGACGTACAACTGTGTTGCGCCCCGAATATATTCAATCTACAAACTCCCAACGTGTCGTGCCGCACCGCGTTGTGAGCTTAAGATCTGCAAAGCGATCCTACCATGAATCATGCTTATCATGGTCAGTCCATAAATGTATTACTATTCACAAATGGAAAAGGGGAAAACCGCTTGTTTACAGTTCATTATGCCACCTATTAGCCACCTTGATTATATAGGAGTCTCCTTGATTTCAACCGCATCTCCTTCAGGACTCCTTGATTGTCATTGTCTCCGCCAGGCCGAAGGCATGGCGGAGAGTATGTTTTACCCTCCGTGTGTGTCCGTCTCAGCCAAGCTAACATTGGTCAAGCTTCACGTGACAATATGTAATATTGTACCGTGATTGGCTGACTCTATTCAGACCCTTTGCTTTGCTTGGCTAGCGAGACGCATGATGAAATAATAACCTATAAATAGAACCACGCACTTCAAATCAAACTCTCCAAATTCACCAGAACACAGGAAATGACATCTACTCTTGTTAAAACGTTTCTGGGGAGGACCCCCAGACCCCCGCTTGGGGGGTCTGATCAGTGCATGCAATCATACAGAGATATTCAATTTTAAGTAATGAATGGTTATTATTAAAGATGGGTCTTTAATTGCTTCAGTCATCAAATACATTTGCCTGATTATTAGACTGAAGCTGCGTGGAGCTTCAGTCTGACATTGGCTCCAGTGTAGGCGAATATAAGGGGGAGGGGATTAGAATTTCCCTAAACCAAATAAGGGATCCTCACGCCCACCTCCGACTCTCATTGGACAATACATTTTGTTCCGGAGAAGTCCTAGGTTCCCATTTACGACACCAGACCAAGAGGCAGTCCACTCAGAGAGTGGGCGGGGTCTATGGTATGGAACCAGGCTACAAATACACTTCTGTAGGCCTACTTTTAGCTTTTTAATGTATGACATTTCATAATGTACCCATCATTTTCCAATTGTAGTAAGGCAAGCCTGGTAAAACTCCCCAAATTCTCCAGAACACAGGAAATGACATCTACTCTGTAGAAAAGCTTCTGGGCGGGTGCCCCCATACCCCCCTCTTGGCGGGTCACAAATAGTAATGATAATAAACTCCTTGATTCTCAGATGTGTGATGTTGGCAGGCCTGCATATTAGCTTAGATTTTGATTCATCTCTGTATCACAAATGTAGGCCTATGTCTGGTAAGGCAGTCTGTCTCGGAGTTCCAGTAACATTTTTCAACTATGAGTTTCTTAAATGAGCCTTTCATTATATGTTCTGGCCCGCCATCTAATGACTTGGAGGAAAAAAATTGGCCCGAGGCCAACTCTAGATGCCTACCGCTGCACTAAAGTTAAGTATTTCTTCATTTTCAAGCATTTTTTTTAGATTAGTTTTGTGGCTTTTATGCCATTAATGATAGGGCAGTAGACTGACAGGAAATGGAGAGAGAGATGGGGAGTGACACGCTGCCAGGCTGGCATTGCAGTCTAGGGTGTCTGGACCGCCACGCCGCGGCCCAGGCCATATTTCTGCATTTTTAGGGTGCTTCCTCTTTCACTATTTGTCACTTCATGCTATGTCTGAGATGTCAGCTGAGCTGTGGTCAAATAGACTTCATTCCTGTCTGAGTAAAACACTGGAAGGATGGTTGTCACTGACGTTTAGGAGTTCAGGTAGGATTCAATATTACTATTCCTTCATCCTCGAAAGTATTATTCATTGTGACTTTTCTGTGTTATATTGAACCAGTCAAAGTTTTTACTTCTAGCTAGACATAAGACATTCTTTGTGTGTGTGTGTGTGTGTGTGTGTGTGCGTGCGTGCGTGCGTGCGTGCGTGCGTGCGTGCGTGCGTGCGTGTGTATATATATATATATATACACACACACACACACACACACACACACACACACACACACACACAGTAGCCTATATAGGCTAAGTGTATCCAGGTCTTTGGCGCCTGAATTTCCCCCGCAAGATCAATAGAGGTCTTATCTTATGTTAGATCTCGTAATGAACTGCCGTTCATATTGAAACACTGTGGAAAAACACTCTACAAGAATTTGAAAGCCACAAAGTAATAAAAAATGACTAGTATTACCCTAGAACAAGCCTTTCAAAATTGCACATTTATATCAAAATTATCTTTGTGGTGCTCTCTCTCCTGATTGGATGAAATTAATGACCCACCTAAAAAAATATTTTCTACTTACTTAGGCTATCTATTTTATTTTTGGCTAAAATAAGTGTTAAATAGCTCAATATTCCAGTAGCAGTTGTTGCTATAGACACACAGAGAGAGAGGGCTGGCTCAATGATTCAAAGTCATCAACCACTTTGAGCACACACCAGGAGCATTTATTTAGAGTGATTTAATTCACATGAATTCAAAGTGATGCTGGTTGTCATGAGTACATCCACACAGAACATGAATATTATGAAGTGATAAAGAGACGTAACAAGATTGATATTTTACTGCGAATAAAAGCCTCAACCTGTATGAATGAAGATTCACCAAATTAATACATTAGTTTGATGTGAAATATTCCAGACATCATTGTGGATGGTTTGTTTATCACACAGCCTTCCTGTAAGGATCTTAAAGGGATAATTCACTTTCAAAAACACTTTGGGTGATTTTATCATCTAGGCTACTCAAGCCTTTGTGAGCCCCCCAGACAGTTTTTAAGTTGCTCAATTCAGTATTTAGATATTTTATCAGACACTCCCCCTTCCTATACAAACCCATTGTAACTTCAAACTCCATTTTAACCATGTTAGATTCATCAAAAACCCCGGTCCTTGGTTCTGGTGACTCACCCTGCCCTCCTAATGCGTGAGGGGGCCGTGTTTTTCCGAGATTTTTTTTCATTTATTTTATTTAATTTTTTTATTGTATTTTATTTTTTTAATTTTTCCAAAAAAAATATTAAAAATAAATGAAAAAAGTAATTGAAAAAACACTTCCCCCTCGTGTATTAGGGGGGGCGGTATGAGTCATCAGAACCAAGGACGGGTGTTTTTGATGAATCTAACATGCTAAAAATGGAGTTTGAAGTTACGATGGGTTTGTATAGGAAGGGGGCGTGTCTGCTAAAATGAATATCTAATATCTAAATATTGAATCAAGCAACTTAAAAACGGTCTGCAGGGCTCACAAAAGCCTGAGTAGACGATAAAATCACCAAAAGTTTTTTTGAAAGTGAAATATCCCTTTAAGACTTTCAGAGATAACACAATGTGAGACTTGGACTATATGATGTATCAATGCAGATTTTAATTTGAAGTCCACAAAGTATATATCTCTCTCTTAATAGTGGCTTGGGTTCATTACCAACATGTTATTTTACTTTTCTCTCTGTTTACTTTTCTCTTTGTTGTATATGCTACATATTTTAAATTGATGTATGTATATGACCATCCCCTGGACTGGAATTGAAGAAGAACATTAGGCTTCACATGCTGGGGTGATGAGGAAACTTCCCAGCATGCAAAGTGGCACATGGCACACTTGGTAATCTAATCCTAGCATGACAAATTGGCTTGTTGTAAATTAGCAACGATACTAGTGCTAGTATGTCTAATGTCTGGTAAGATAGCGCCCTATATTTACAATTTAGGCATTAAGCAGATGCTCTTCAACCAGAGTGACTTACAGTAAGCAAGGTAAAGACATTGATCAAATGCAGAGAGACAGTTTAGATAGTGCCTCATTAATCTAGGATCATAGGTAAACCGAGAACCTAGCATCAGTCTAAACAGTATAATATAAAAATAAAATAAAAATATGTACATTGAAATTGTACAAACAGGATGCCAGTTCAACAAATCAACCACCTGGCATCTGTCTAAAAGTATGCATCTAAAATATATGTTTCAACCTTTGCATAAGACTGCATGGTCGTCAAGGCTACGGGCTAAGGTGGAGTCTGACCTTGTAATCTTGTTGTTTACACTGATAGTTACTGTCCTAGTTTCCCCAAAGTAAAGTATTTCTGCATTTCTAGGGTGCTTTCTCTTTAAAGGGATACTTCACTCTCGGGCCGGGGACACATTTAAAAAAAATATTAAAAATAAATGAAAAAAGTTATGGAAAATTCATGGCCCCCTCACGACACGCAGTGTCCTACTAATGTGTGAGGGGGCCATGAATTTTCCATAACTTTTTTCATTTATTTTTAATATTTTTTTTAAATGTGTCCCCGGCCCGAGAGTGAAGTATCCCTTTAATTTCTCTCCACTGCTTGTCACCCCATGTTATTTCTGAGGCGTCAGTTGAGCTGTGGTCAGGGGGGGTGATCGCCATGCTGGCTTGTGGTGGACATTTTTTGTCAAAATTCTATTTTTGCCATAGACGTACAAAACGAGTAGACAAACACATAAAGAGCTATCCCTAAATGTTTACATTTACAGGTTTGTAACTGAGAGTGTACAAATGGAACCAAATGGACCCTATGGGTCACTCTGAGAGTGTACAAATGGAACCAATGGACCCATCCATTTGTACACTCAGAGTTATGGGGGTCCTTGCAAATAAAAAGTTAGAGAACCACTGTCCTAGTGGACTAATGTCATACATATGTCATAGTAAATCAGTGTCATACATATTCTGAGAAGAACCTGGAGACATTCAGTAATTGGGTCTTATGATCAAAATAAGAACATTGTAATGTTATGTAAAAAACAATGTATTTATCTTTTGCCACGGACACATTTAATTGTCCGCATACGGACACATTGATTGGCTGTGGTCAAATGGACTTCATTGCTGTCTGACCTTGTAATCTTGTTACTGTCCTCGTTCCACTAAAGTGAAGTATTTTTGCATTTTTAGGGTGCTTCCTCTTTCACTATTTGTCACCTCATGTTATGTCTGAGGTGTCAGCTGAGCTGTGGTCAAATGGACTTCATTCTCATGAATTCCTTCATCCTGGAAAGTACTATTCATTGTGACTTTTCTGTGTTATATCTTATATCTTATATAATAGGGATAATGTCCTTGCTATGTAAAAAGGCTGAACCAGTCAACGTTTTAACTTCTAGCTCTAGACATTCTTTGTGTGTACAGTATATACATATAGGCTAAATGTAGCCAGGTCTTTGGCGCCTGAATTTCCCCCACGAGATGAATAAAGGTCTTATCTTAGATCTCGTAATTCACTGCCGTTCATAATGAAACACTGTGGAAAAACGCTCTACAAGAATTTGAAAACAACAACGTAATCATAAACGACTGTAGTATTACTCTAGTACAAGCCATTCAACCATTTTCTCCTATGTCTCTTTCTTGTCATGTAGACACCAGTGTCTTTTGTTGAGATTCTGAACTCTGTTGAATCCCATCTTTAAACCAATCCAGTAACTTTGATTGGTGCAGGGCTGATCATGGTTCAGAAATACCATTATTTATTTCACTGCAGATAGTCATACATATTACATCTGAAATCATCCTTAACCCATTTTGGGTGGGAACCCCTATTTGTAACTATACCTTTCAGGACGGGAACCCCTTTTGGGGTTCCTGTTGCTATGTACAGTATGGTAACATACATATTTTGTAATTTTTGTATAAATATTAGTTTTTCAGAAAACTTAGGTCAGGATTTAGAAGGCGTTTTTTGAATCGGCCTCAGGTCAATTTGCAAGTTCATGCTCATAATACTAGACAATACAACAATCTCCATCCTCCCTTCAGCCGTACCACTCATAGCCAGTTCTCCATTAAACACAGGTTCTTTACTCTGTAATACATTACACTCATACTTATTGCCAACTCCTCATCTTCACTCAGTAACCTTAAACATAGACTGAGAGCCAGCCTGATGATGAATCAAGCCTCTCCACTTGCATTTATTTCTGTTCTTTTAATAATTGTTACCCTGTACTGTTTTTATTGTGCGAATAAAAAAATGGATTAACAAAGCATTCTCATAAATGCATTGTTTCTTGGTTGGTTGGTTTGGCGAGAACAGTCGCGTGTATATATGACCATCTCCTGGACTCAAATAAAAAAAGAACAGTACACTGTTCTTTAAAAAAAAAGATATGTGGAATATAGACGTATAATCTATGTAGAGTTACAGACAAGGGTCATCAATATATCCATACCCGGACAAATGTAACCGTGGCAAAGACTTGGTCTTGTCCGTAGCACATTTTAGATTGTCTTTTTTACACACACCATTATAATGTTCTTATTTTGATCATATGAATTACTGAATGTCAACAGATCAAATAAAATGTTATATGTGTACTGTAACTGTTTTACTGTAGTATCCAGATCATCAATGCTGAACAGTGTTGTCACCAACCAGTGTCCACAGCAGAATTACTCCACCAAAAGTACCTGACAGTTGGCCCTGAAGACAGCCGTGATGCTACAGACAGGAAGCTGCCATTGTTTCTCCTTCTTATTTCTGTTGTTCACGCTTTATCTTAATCCTATACTGGCTTACTTCCTGAAAAACTGCACTGTTTACTCTTACAATGTCTCTGCTGGTGTTTCAGTGGATTGTGAACATCGTAATCTTGTTAGCATACCAGACGACATTCCCATAGATGTTATATCATTAACACTAGCGGTCAATAAGATCCAACTGATACACAGGACAGATTTTCACAATCTGTCAAATCTCACAGATTTGGATCTGAGTGATAATTTAATAACTCATGCAGATGACAGGGCTTTTATCCATTTGGAGCAACTTCAAGTGCTCAATATGGACGTTAACAAACTAACAACACTGACAGACAATATGTTTCATGGACTGTCTAACCTGATAACCTTGATACTGAGCTTGGATGGAAACAATATCACATCCTTCAACCCTGCTGCCTACCAGTGGGCACTAAGTCTGAAGTGCACTCAAATGACAGTTATTATCCCGATCTTACAACTACCAAGCTTACAGATGCTGAACATAGCAATTGATGAGATAGAGTCTTTTCAGTCAAAAGATCTGCCATTAAACATGTCCCCTGAGCTCACTGGCCCTCATTTATCAACGCGGTGCAGCCCAAATAATGGGCGTAGAGCGAGATCACCGCACCTTTCGGCATTTATCAATATATCCTGACGTGTGCTTCATCCTACCATACGCTGAGATCTCACGTCTGGTCGAGACCAGTTGTTGACGTTGGCTGCGCCCGTTTATTCCATTCTAGACCTGCGGATCAGCATTGTCTGACTGTCTGACAGGCATCTGGACACATAATCCACTCCTAAATGTATAGGCCTATCTACACTAATAAATAATCCCTGTCATAAAGTAATTTAAACAAACTGCTTTAACAGTCATTCAGTTGCATTGGCTATTTTAAAATAGCAGATCTGCAGGCTCAAAAACGGGTCGCATCGCGACGCGTTGTGAGCTTGTAGATCTGCTATTTTCAAAATATACAGCGCTTCTGCGAGCGCATTTTCGGGACTCCCGACGATCTTTTCATGGACAGTGAGGTGTACAAACTTACAGTAGCTTGTCCTATGTTATGGAGTTATGTCATATGAGTTTTGAAGACTACAACCTGGCTGGGTTAAGGATATAAACCCGACGCTCCAATCTCTTATTAACGGCGTGGAATCACTGCCGCCCGTCCGAGTCTCACGGGGAATATCCTACATGACTGCTTGTGCACTGCTCAGTATGGGTTAAATAAATTAATATACAAACGTATTCCATTCATGGCGATGTGATTGGTATCATAATATGTCATTCATGTAGGCTACAAGCCTACGTGAATGTGAGTGCAGCTCAGTGCAGATAAGTGCAGATAAATATCAGTGCAGCACCAAAAAAAAAAAAAAAAAAAAAAAAAAAAAAAAAGGCATTGTTATAGGCAGATATAACACTCCACCAAACACTGGTAGTTGACGCTCACCGCTACACTTGTGGCTTTCCTCTGGCTAAAAAGGGAACCAGGTTTCTGGACTTTGACTATCATTCCTGTGAGCAGATGGACACTAGCTTCATCTGCTTCATTTCCTCCACTTTTGTGATTGTGCTAACTCTGCTCACATCCTTCACCTACCACTTCCTGAGGTTGCATCTTCTCTATACCTACTACCTCTTCCTGGCCTTCCTTCATGATGCCAAGGAAAGAAAGAGGGGGTCTCCTCAGCGCTACGATGCCTTCATCTCCTACAACGTTCACGATGAGCTCTGGGTTTGCAGAGAAATGCTTCCAGTGCTGGAGGGAGAGCAGGGCTGGAGACTCTGTCTGCACCACCGAGACTTCCTACCAGGTACAAACCTCTCTCTGTCTCAAAGTAATACTTTATTTATATAAATCTATCCGTAGGAACCTCTCTCTGTCTGAAAAACTGTGTCGTCTTTTATTATTACAGTAACTTGGCTATGTAATACTATCTATCTGTCTCATCAACTATATAGTTTTGAACGTGGTTTGACTAATGTTTTTATTGTTTGTTTCCAGGTAAACCCATCATAGAGAACATTACAGATGCCATCTATGGCAGCAGAAAGACCATCTGTGTGATCAGCCATCATTACCTGGAGAGTGAATGGTGCTCTAGAGAGATCCAGATGGCCAGGTGGGGACGCCATTTCTCTGTCAAATCCATGAAAAACGTATGAGGGCCACATTTACACACATGAAAGAGGCAGCACAATTTGTGTATTATGTAGAATTGACTTCCATTCTTTTTTTGTTCCCCTTTTTTTGGTGACAGAATAATAATAGATAACCAGTAATCAATAATAATAATAATAATATAGTCATTTATTACTATGAATAGCAACAACCAATCGACAGCTTCATCCCGTTCCTCTAACCTCTCCCTCCACCTTCCACCATCAGAAACTGTCAGATACTGAAATGATTAAAAACTATTAAACAATTAAATCCTTTAGGGATAAGTCTGATTTTCATGTTGCCATATTTGGTAACCATTTTAGAAAAGAAATTAGCCTTACAAGGCTGTGGTTTACTGTGATGTTAGAACAGCTCTAAGAGGGTCTGAAAGGCTGTGGTTTACTGTGATGTTAACACAGCTATAAGAGGGTCTGAAAGGCTGTGGTTTACTGTGATGTTAACACAGCTATAAGAGGGTCTGAAAGGCTGTGGTTTACTGTGATGTTAACACAGCTATAAGAGGGTCTGAAAGGCTGTGGTTTACTGTGATGTTTGCACAGCTATAAGAGGGTCTGAAAGGCTGTGGTTTACTGTGATGTTAGAACAGCTATAAGAGGGTCTGAAGCACTCTGCTCCGTGACGGGCCTCACTTCTCATTTCCAGGGTAAACCACAGCCTCTTGTGGCTTATTGCTTTAATGAACTGCTGTGGATGTAGAACAATGTAAAGAAGAACAAAATATAAGGATGATGTAATCAAATACAAAACACTGTGGTGGATCACATTGGTATCAGAGCTGGAGGAGGGTAGAGGCTCCATCACAATGATTATGTCTCCCTACAATCCAGGATGTTTTGTCACATTGTTTGTGATTTGTGCTTGCGTTACAGAGGAATTGAACATTCACTGAATATGTGTTTTCTGTTTGTGTGAATGTGTTTGTTGATGATACCCACCATCAGAATATCCTCTTCATTTGGACCAAGCTTCCCTTATTCAGGTCTTAAAGTTTATCCACTACAATATTCAATGGTTTAAAGTTCTGATGTGGATTACAGTGTGCTTTGTTTAAAGAGTCTCTTTCTCAAACCACAACAAACACTCTTTACCTCCCAAAATGGAACCCCCACAGCCTCACTTCCTGGAACTTTTACTACATGTGCTGCTTTTCCCCCACAGCGCCCCCTATGAAATGAACCCTGACAACAGAGAATGAATGGATGTTTTCATCAAAACAAAACATTACATCTAGGTGTTAAATATTCAACCATCTTTTTAAGAAATAAATTGAGTCATTCAATACCAACACGTTGGCAGGACATATATCCTTTCAGACATTTCTGTGGCAGTATCAAACTTTATTTACCGTAAATAAAGCATTATTTACAGAAAATAAAGCATTATTTACAGAAAATAAAGTAAATATTTGTAAATGCAACTAGTAGTTTGTCTTAATGTAAATAAAGTGTTACTTAATGTAAATAAAAGTTGACTGAGTGTAAATGTCCTCTGGTCTCCTGTGTGCAGCTACCGTCTGTTTGATGAACAGAAGGACGTATTGATCCTGGTGTTTTAGTCCGGTAATTAAAGTAAAAAAAATTGGACCAAATTGTATTATTTTGTTTCTCAACTGATTTTGACTGGAAATTAGGTCTACTAGCCAGGATAAAAAATCTACCCTGATCTGCTCACTGCTAGTACCCCAAATGTGCCTTAATCCAAGATGGCCGCCACCACAGGTATGCCAAAAATATGCATATCTTCCAAACTATTAGGGCTATAAATGCAAACAAAGTATCTAATCATATGATTTTCAGACCAAGGAGTTCATTTATTATGGTATTATTTGTCCATATGAGACCTAAAGTGTCTAATCCTATGTTTTTCAGGTCAAGGAGTTCATTTATTATGGTATTATTTGTCCATATGTGACCTATTTGCAGATAATTGCAATCATACTATAAATTCTGTGCAATATTATATTATTCTAGTTCATTCATTATCTGGCTGCTTCAGGACATAACAACTACACAAAGTCCCTTGTCTTGTACTTAAACAAGATGGAGAAGCTTCAGGATACTCATCCACATGTATACAGCAAGTTTGTTGATGGCCTCTTTGTCCTGAGAAGAAGCGAGAACTACTGGGCAGGTATATACAGTGACCTGTATATTGAACAAGTTCTCATGAGGAACATTAAGGCGAGCCCAAACAGGGCCATGAGAGAAGTGACCGGCCTTCAAGACATCAAGGAAGCAGTGGTCCACAAGGACAGGGCAGCTGCTAGGATGACCAGAGATGCCAAGGATGTGCAGATCATCCTGAACTACTTCTCTGAACAAAAACCTTTCTCCCAGGATTCGAGGGAACTGCATAGTCTGTCATCTGGAGTCGTAGCTGACAAGTCTGTGAATGTAGAAAGAGCAGAGTCAGTTGGTCATGCCATACTGAAATCTATGCAGGGCAAATCGGTAGCAGAGCACACGTTCCGCAAGAGAGATCAGGTCACCACACTTGCTGCCTCAACTTACATTGCCATTGAAGGAGAACGCCTGGAGATCGACCCGAAACAGTTGTTCCAGCGTCTTGTTGTGGCAGGACTGTTGACACAAGAACCTTGTTCACATACGAGTTGTCAGCTTACCCCACAGCTTGACAACAGTCTCCTGATGCGTCCACCAGACAAGGCCAGTCTCCAGACAGGCCTGCTGAAGAAGGTACCATCCTGTGTAGTAAGTCAATGTCCAGATGATGTCGTGTACGTCCTTGATGGTGGTGCACTCTTGCAACGGCTGCCATGGCCCACCAGACAACATATGCCAATCTATCCAGTTTGTATGTGCAGTATGTACATCGCCACTACAGACATGCTGTTGTCGTATTTGATTGTTATGGAAGTGGTCCCTCTACCAAGGATGAAGCACACCAGAGACGTTCCAGGTCAAACAACATCGGAGCAGAAGTTGACTTCAAGCCAGAAATGCAGCTGACCATGAAGAAGAAGGCATTCCTCGCAAACCCCAGGAATAAGCAGACGTTCCTGTACTTCATTGGCTGGAGCTTCATTGAGCTGGAGAAAGCTGGAGTTGAACTCTACCACAGTGCTGGTGATGCTGACTACGACATTGTGTCAACAGCATGTACCATGGCCAAGAGGAGATCAGTGGCAGTGGTTGGGGACGACACCGACCTGCTGGTCCTGCTGCTGCACCATCTCAGTCCCAGCCATCATGTCATCTTCCTACAGACAGCCAGCAAGATCCTCAACATCCGGATCCTACAAGATAATCTAGCCCCTAACCTTACTGCATCATTACTCTTCCTACATGCCATCACAGGGTGTGATACGACGTCAAGGCCGTACAGCATAGGGAAGGTCATGGCAATGAGCAAATGCCATCATCTCAAGGACCCCGCCAGCTTATTCATGAAGCCAAATCAAAGCTACGATGATGTCAACAAGCATGGCCAGGCCGCTCTAGAAGTCCTGTACAACTGTAAGCCTGGGAATAGCCTTGACTTTGAAAGAGCAGCCAGGTTCAGTAGCAAGGTGGCGTCCAGGTTGGTTTATCTGCCTCCTGAATCTCTCCCACCTACTTGCGATGCAGCCAAGTACCATAGTTACCGAGTGTACCACCAGGTACAAACCTGGCTAGGCAATATTCTTGATCCAACCAAGTGGGGATGGTTGCTCCACAAAGGCCAACATGTGGAGAATCTCAAGCCAGTGAGGATGCAGAGGGATGCTTTACCAGCAGCCTTGCTGAAGCTAGTCCAATGCACCTGCCACGGCAAATGCGACAAAAACACCTGTTCCTGTTGCAAGAATGGACTGCTGTGCACCCTGGCTTGTGGTCAGTGTAAGGGAACAGTGAACAGTAAGGGAACAGTGAAGTGAACAGTGAAGAGCTTCTAGATGATTAGACTGTCTGGGTGTTGAAATCACCTGCACCAATGATGCAGTGAAGGTTCTACATATCTCTCTACATGTCTCTACATGATGTGGCTAAATTTAGTAGATTATAGGTATTTTGAGTTTTCTAGATGATTTAAGTTATGTGTAATGCAATCAGGAGGTCACAGTCAAGCTTTGAAAACACCTGTGCCTTTCAATGTGCCTTTTATTTTCTTTGTTTTACTTACTGCATTTAGTTTTGTGATTTCACCTGTAAATGGCAATACAATTTAAGTTAAGTTACCAAAAAAATCTCAGTCTTAATAAAAGTGCTTCTAATCAATTCCCTGACCTCAAAAACATAGGATTAGACACTTTGTTTACATTCATAGCTCTATTAGTTTGGAAGATATGCCAATTTTTGGAATTAAATACTCACAATGGCGGCCATCTTGGATTTAGGGTATTAGCAGTGAGCAGATCAGGGTAGATTTTTTATCCTGGCTAGTAGACCTAATTTCCAGTCAAAATCAGTTGAGAAACAAAATAATACAATTTGGTCCAACCTCTGCCCTTTAATTACTGGACTATTTCTGGAGGACATTCCAGCCCACCAGTTGTCTCCCTACTATCACATGAGGAAGCTGGTGAAGAGACACACCTACCTGAGCTGGTCCCAGGCTGGACAGCACCCTGGACTGTTCTGGCAGAACCTACGCAGAGCTCTGGACACACCTCACACTGACCTGGGTTTGAATGAATAATCTGATATTGTATATTATATTGATATATGTAATTATGTTACGGTGAATGTGAATGAAAGGGGAATCTGGTGGGGAATTTAATTTTTTGCTGTTAAAATGAACATACAGTGCCAGTGTTAGCTGTTACCTGCTTGTATTTATTCAATATGAACTTTTAAAGCACCTCTTAAGACTCACCTCTTTAAGTAGGCCTATTTTTTTTCTTCATTTTTTTCCCCATAAATTAACCCAATTTGTAATGATTCTGATTGGAAATTATGTTTTTATTTCACTTAATATTTTACCTTCTGTTGGATTTTATAATGTTGTCGTACTTTGTCATTTAATTTAATGTAATTCCCTTTCATGTCATGTATTGCTTATTTAGCAGCGATCATGTACATTTAAAAGAAGGATTTACAAATAATACAATAGAGGTAATAGAGGGGTGAGATCATGACAGTGTTGATTTACCAGAAAAAGTGGATTGTTCAAAGGTTGTTCTCCTGAATACAACCTCTCACTGAGGCTCTATTCTCCCTAACTTTACATTTACATGTATGTCTTTCTTCATTGCTCATTACCATATTAATCAGCTTTGATATGCATACATGATATATAATCTAGCTTAATTAGTGGTATTATTTGTTCATTTAAAGCATTTATTATTTGCATTATACTCATTTACATACATTTTATTGATCATGTTGCTCCTTATTTTTTCTTCCCTTTAAATTTTTATCCCATGATTTTTGTAACCCCATTTTTTACACCCAGTTCCAATTGTCTATGTAATCCTGGGCACTACCTTCCCTCTGCCAACCTAGGGAGGCCAGGGCCGAGCTCATGCCTCCTTCAATGCATGAGAGCCAACTGACCTTCTTGTCACCTGACAGGGGAGAGTTTCCCTGGTTGGACGTAGCGCGTGGAAGGAACACGTTATTCCAACCAGTTCCTTTCCCCTCCACCTACCCTAGGAGACACGGGGAGAACATGCAAACTCCACACAGAGGCCCTCTCGCCAACCCCACCTAGGGTATGGGCTCCGATGAGGCGGAGGAGAGAACACGCCCCCCAGCGCCCAAAGCGTCCCCAGCGGGAATCGAACCCAGGACCTTCTAGCTGTGAGGCGACAGCGCCACGTGCCCCCGATCATGTTGCTCCTTTGTATACAAATTGTATTGAACATATTTCTTTGGTAATTAGTGTCTTTGCTAAGATTTTATTGATAACTTCTAACACATGTTTGAAAAGCATTTGAGTACTGTGACACATGAATTCTATTGATTTGCTCATTTTATGATGTAAAGATATAATACATTATTGACTGAATTTGAATCGTTGAATTAATTGACTGTTATTAAAGTATACATACAGTATTATCATCCACATTGCATCTTCATCCGATGGTAAGACTGCATTGTACTGTAGCTATTTGTGTTCATGTGGTCAACACGTTTCATTTATTATTTAGGTTCACATCTACATCTACTAGTATAATTCTATGTTTTCAATATTCCCTATGTTTGTTCCATATTTATAGTGATCTGTTTCAGTCATGGCAGAACTACAAGCTCACAAAGTGTTGTACTGCTATTTCTTTTGTGCACGACACCGTGCGCAACTAAGTATAAATCCGGCTTTCAGATCATTAATGTTAAATATTCATATTCTAAAACAATATTCCTGATATTACTATACTAATTATATAGATATTGTTGTAGGGATGGGGAGGTCATCCTCGAGGATTGTTAGAAATATACTAGTGGTCCTGAGCTGAATTTATTTTTTATCTATAATAATAGCTATAATAATAAATTCTACATGTTGCTATGACAGCTAGTTAAGTAAAAGATATGAGTACTTCTTTCATGACTGCCACTGCAGGGCCTTCCTGTCTATACTTGTCATTATAAACCTGTAATATAAACTCTTCTGTAATAAATGTCCTCACGACCAATAACCAGCTTCTTCCTTTCATACGGTACACAGCAGTGGTGGAAAGTAACTAAGTACATGTACTCAAGTACTGTACTTAAGTATGTAATTTTTACTTTACTTTATTAGTATTTTACATTTTCAATACTTTTACTTCTACTCCACTACATCTCAGAGGCAAATATTATACTTTTACTCCACTACAATTCTTTGAAAACTTTAGTTACTAGTTACTTTGATTATTATTACAAAACATACATTAACCACTTCAGCCCTATATACATTATAGCCCTCCGTAACATTGCACGGAACAGTGCACTTCATTCCGTGGATAGTCGCCTAGAAACCCCGAAATTGCGTGCATATGTACGGCGAGTCCCACGGTGAAAAACCCGGAAGCAGAGCAGTCCCCACAACAAAATTTACGATTCTGTGCCTATCGGTACATAACTCAAACGGCGCTGAGTAGGCACAGCCTGTGACTGCGCGCCTCCGTCATGGTTTAGTCACAATGGGCGAGATGCGAGGCGGCTATGCACGGAATTTCGGGTTTTTCCGTGTCTATTCACGGAATTTCAAAAGATTTCAAAAACGTTCAAAGAGAACGTTGTCCTCTGGAGATCGGGTTGATAGCTCACAATGTGTCGCGATCCAGCGCATTGTGAGCTTGTAGATCTGCTATTTTCAAAACAAAATTATACATTTGAAAACGTCTGAAATGGGACATTCTGCATAATGAGTACTTTAAATACATTTTTATACCAATAATTTTTTACTTTTACTAAAAGTAAATTTAGAATTTCGGACTTTTACTTGTAACAGAGTATTTCTACATTGCAGTATTGATACTTTTACTTAAGTAAAAAAAAATACTTTTCCAACACTGGTACACAGTAATTAATAGTTTACTTCCTAGCGACAGTAACTGAGCTGTTGTGCCTTTTCCTTCCTCTTAAACCCATCACACGTTGCTTTCACTGTTGTTTACATTGTACACAGTAATTATGTCCTATACTAGACCAGTGGTTTTCAACCTGTTTCATGCCAAGGACCCCTAAATTGATATACATTTAGCCGCGGACCCCCATCTCAAAATGTTTTGTGCCAGGGACCCCAAGAAGAGAAGATTTGTGTTAAAAAATGCAACATTATACACAATTCGTCAAACACTTTCATGGATTTTTTGAAAATGTTCAAAAATAGCAGATCTACAAGCTCACAGTGCGTCACGAAGTGATGCGTTGTGAGCTTGTAGATCTGCTATTTTTTAATAGCCAACGTATATGGATAAAGGGGTGAAAATATATTAACAACTTTTGCTGGGGAACCCCCTCAAGGACCACCGGTGGTCCCCGGACCACACACGGTTGAGAACCACTGTACCAGACCATACCCGGTGAAGTGCGCAGGCGGAAGTAGTTGCAAACATGGGGTTATTGCACGTCCTGTCGCACGTCACGCCGCGCGAACTGCAAGAGTACAGCATACATGCATATTGGCTACAAAAGTAACTAAGTACTTTTACTCAATTACTGTACGTAAGTACAATTTTGAGGTCCTTTTACTTTACTGGAGTATTTTTTTTAATATACTTTTACTTTTACTCCACTAAATCTCAGAGTCAAATTTATTCCACAACAATTATTTGAAAACTTGAGTTACTAGTTACTAGATTATTATTACAAAATATACATTAACAACTTCAGCCCTATTTAAACTTTGGCTATTTGAAAATAGCAGATCTACAAGCTTGTGAGCATACTATATACTACATAAGTACTACATTGCAGTATTGATACTTTTAAATACAACATTTTGTACTTTTCCCACCACTGCTTATGACCAGGCAGGTCTTGCAGTCATCACCACAATAACTATTTTGAACTGCAAGAGTACAGCGTACATGCATATTGACTACACAGAACCAACCACCATATTAACCAACCCAATCACCAGAGGAAACGTTACTGTACATTCCTCCAGAAAAGTTGAATGACAACATTTCTGGACCACAAATTTTACATTTTAGACACGTTGCACTTCAACGTTTAGGTTTATGGTTAGGTTTAGGGGTTAAGATTACGGTTTAGACACAGTTGTACAGTTAAAGGAGTAGTTCACATACAAAATATGACTTGTTTTTCTATCAGAGGAATGCGAGATTTTTGCTCTCGCATTCCTCAGCCAATAATTTGATTACCGGCGGAAAGATGCTAATGTATCCGGTAGGAGACTCAAAAGAGACTCATTGAGTCTCCTACTGGAGATACCGCCGCTCATCAAATTATTGGCTTAGGAATGCAACGAAAACTAAAAAATCTCCATGAATTTAATGCGTCATGGCATGTGTAATTGATAGAGAATAAGTCTTTTTTTGGGTGAACTACTTCTTTAACATGAAAAAAGTTTGAGAACCACTGTACTAATGGACTGCTAATGTGCCATAGTGTCTATGCTAAATTGGTACATTAGCAATTTAGCATAGACACATTACAAAAATAACATCAGTGTCCTTATAATCTGAAGAAAACATGGAGCCTGGCATTTCAATAATTGGGTCTTAACAGTACAGTCGGTGGTTCCATCACACATTACCCTTTCTTTTCTCTTAAAAAACATGAAAATAAAAATGCCACGAACATGGACATGCCTTGCTACGGACATACGGTATTTGTCCATGTACAGACACGATGAACTCTGATGATGTTGCTGACATAAGAAATGTTTCAAATAATAATTTTTAAATCCAAATAATAATATATTATAATATAATAAAATACCATAAGCTATAAAAACACAAGCATTTACTGAGATGTAGTATGTGGTAATTCAATAATATTATACTTTTGTGTGTGTGCGTGCGTGTGTGCGTGCGTGCGTGCGTGCGTGCGTGCGTGCGTATGTTGGGTTGCGCGTGTTGGGTTGTGGGGTCGTCATACAGTCCAGTCTTTGCACAACATTGTATCGTTAGCAGCTGTAAGGGAAACTGTTTCGTCAGCTTCAATAAATGGAAAATGGTTTTCACTCTGACAGTAGCAGTGGCTGGAAAAAATGTTGCAGTCGATCTAATTTAATAACCAGCGTCCCTCAGGTGAAGCAAGCTGCCCTGCTATTCTCCATGGATCTCTACACACTCCATGATGCTTAATTTAGACCAAGCATAGCAAAACTACAAGCTCGCAAAGGTCTCCCTAAACTAGATAAGCTATGATCCATTTCCCTTTATATGTTATTGATAAATAAATAAAAGAAATGTACAAGCTCTCAATACGTCACATTGCGATGCGTTGTGAGCTTGTAAATCAGTTATTTTCCATTCTAACATAAATAAAAAAAAGTGGTTAATGAAAAGTTTGGGAACCACTAATCGTCTAAATCAGGGGTCTAAATGTCGGGCCAAGGAGGACCCACTAGCTGAGAGATGAAGCAGGGACTCCCCTCTACATACAATTGGTGGATAATGATCATCTGACCTTTCGTGGAGAGTGCATTCACGCTTTTTGTTGTTGTTGTTGTTGTTGTTGCCTGGTATGGCTCATTATCATTGATGAATAAAATGTATCAATGTATCCTGTAGGGACGGGACGATAGTCGTTATTATCGTTCATCGTGATAAAAAAACGCTCACAATAATCGTATCGCAGAGATTTTAATTGATCTTGAAATTGTCCTCCGTCATACACTAGGATGAATTAGCTTTTCTTGAGCTGCCAATTCAGCATCATTTAAAACATTTGGTACGCTCTTATTTCACTCTACACTAATCGATTCGCCAAAAAATGTACGATCTACAAGCTCGTTGCAATGCGTTGTGAGCTTGTAGATCAGCTATTTTTTGGCGAAAGTTCCCCCCCAGAATATGGTTCAAGAGGTTGACAAAAGTGCCATTTTAAGTTTTAAGCATACTTTCATTATCGCGATAATATCGTTAATCGCAATAATTTTTGCCACAATCATCGTCCCATCCCTAGTATCCAGCAACTTGAGAGTATGACATCAATGTGGCCTGGACCTCTGGCGTAGCGGTCCAGGCACCTGGGCACAGTGTTGCCTGACGGCCTTTGCTGCATGTCACTCCCCTTCTCTCTCTCCCTATTTCCTGTCAGCCTACTGTCTTATCAATATACAAAAGCCACCCACATTTTTTTTTTTAAGAGTATGACATCAATATGTGAGACTTCGGGTAGTTAGGAAGGTTAAAGCTATTACTAGTTATAGAACACTTACCACCTTTTGCCATCAGGTTGATGGTAGCCTACACCAAGGGTTCCCAAACTTTTCAGGCCGTGACCCCCCCAAAATAATCATATTTGAACAATATTTGAACTGGGGACCTATTCCACAGGTAACTATTGTCAAAATAGGTCATATTTGACAATTTCGCCAATGTTTGACCATTTTTATAGTATAGTTTGTTGGTTACTTTTTTTTTTTTAACAGGTATTAAAAAAAATCTAAATTGTCACTTGAAATGTGCCGATACCCTGTATACACTTTGTGTTTACTGTTGTGTGAGACAACAATGTTGCACATTAAGCTAATCATCTGGGAACCCCCCAAAATAATTTCCCCCAGTTTTGGAACCACTGACCTACACAGTACCAAAGTTGCAAGCTGGGGCTCAGAGATCATTGTCTCCGCCAGGCCGAAAGGCATGGCGAGAGAGTATGTTTTGCCCCCTGTCCGTCCGTCCGTGTGTCCGTCCGTGTGTCCGTCCGTGTGTCCGTCATTCTGTCATTTTGTGTACAGCTAATCTCTGGCACCGTTGGCTTGATCGCAGCGAAACTGTGCACACACACTCCCTGGATGCCAGAGCAGAACCTCTGCCCAAATTTTTCAAATTAGCCTTTATAGCGCCACCAGGAGGCCGCTTTTTGCAAAACACATTTCTTGACAGTACTCCTACAGATTTTATCCAAACATCACGCAAATCAGTACACAGTATCTCTATAGTCATGTGATCAACACGGATCTGTCCAATTTTCCATATTTCATCCTGATTGGCTAAGGTTGGCTTCCAAAGTTTGCAGGATTGCTCCGTTTTCAACAAAATGCCTCAAATCATGAACGCAGCTTGCGATTTCCGTGAGATTTCACACGCACATTCCCACTAGGCCGAGGAAGAAATGCCACTTGAAAATGTTCAAATCAGCCTCATGGTGGCGCTATAAATGGACGATTTGTGTTTTTAACTATAACTGCACCGATCTGCATGAAACTTTGCACGCACACTCCCTAGAGGCCAAGGAAAAACAACTGACCTGCATTTTTCACATTTGCCTTTCATAGCGCCACGTTTTTTGATATTAAGCCTTCAGAATTTATAAAAATTTCACGCACATCGGTACACTTGATCTCTATAGTCATGTGATCACGATGGATCTTTTAAAATTTTCATATTCCATCCTGATTGGCTAACATTGACATCTAAAGTTTGCAGGAGTGGCCCGTTTTGAACAAAATGCCACAAATCATGAATGCAGCGTCCGATTTTGGTGACACATTCGCACTACATTGAAGAACAAATGCCACCCTTTTAACATTGCCCTTTTATAGCGCCACCAGGAGGCCAATTTTGCAACACTTTTATTTTTTATATTACTCCTTCAAATTCAAACATCATGCAAATCGGTACACATATAGTCAAGTGATCAAGATGGTTCCGTCCAATTTTTCATATTCCATCCTGATTGGCTAATTCCGAACATTGCTGCCCCACAATAACCTACCTGACCTGGCGGAGACCTGTGCTCCGAGGAGCACTTTTTCTAGTTTCCTTGTCATTTCCATGTCCCCACAAATATAGGCTGTTTGAACAAATAGGCCCTACCTCAGTTCTGCACATAAGCAGTGATGCCTCTCCCAAAGGATGGCTGGTAGCCTTCTATTTTCCTCTCTCTGACTGAGCGGTGTTGTGTACATTTGTGGTATTGTCTGATTGTCTATGTATTGTGTGATCTGTCTATGTATCGTGTAATTGTTTATGATATTGTGTGTCCTGATGGCTGCTTGGTGTAAATTTAATTTCCGCAAGTACAATAAAGAATCTATCTATACTGTATATAAAATTGTGTTGCAGATTACCCACTTAAACCTTCATTACTTAGTAAACTTGACCTTTGGCTCTGCACTTGCTTTTTCCCCTCTACACTACATCTCTCTGACAAAAATAGCCGATATACAAAGCTCACAACGTGTTGCTGCGTAACGCGTTGAGAGCTTGTAGATCGGCTATTTTTGGCGAATGTTTCCCCCAGAATAGGGATGCTAGGGTCCAAGTGGTTTATGTAAAAAAATGTTTTAAAAAACTGCAGCGTCCCGTATAGTAACTCTGAAGACGAGCTATATTGTAAGATGAAACCCTAACCCTAACCCCAAATAATATTTTGAATAGTGTTTACATGGATAAGTCAGCTATGAGGTGGGGGAAAAAAATAGTATTTTGGGCTGAGTTAAATCACGGGTCAAATTTGACCCGCTAACAACAAAAGTGTCAGCAGGTTTCTAACACAATGCAAGGTTTAATTCAGTCATGATTTAGGCATTGACGCAAAGATTTGAATGCTTGGAATCGACATGGGACCTCGTCAGGGTTACGCCGGTTCAGAACGCGCGTTTGTTTTTCACCTGGATAGGAAGGGAGTTGCCATGGAATTGATTACCTGTGGAATTAATTATGCTTCCACAGACACGGTAGACACAGTAGATAGAAGGACTTTCCACTTAGCTCATCCTCACATCGTCACAAACAAGCCGGGCTGAAGGAACATTCACCACAATTACACTGAACTCTCACAAGGTAAGACTATTTCTACGCTACTAACACTAACTATCTGTAATCTATACTATACCATTACCAACCCTTTGATTGTAGGAACAGGAGGACATAGCCTGCATTAGGTTTTGTAGATCTAACGGTTGCTGTAAGTGATATTTCTTTGGTTAAAACAAACTTTGGTTAAAAAAAGTTGAAGCTCTATATTGTGATAGTAATCATTGCTATTCAGTGACGGGGGTCTCCCTGTCTCTTTAAGACCTGGAACGCATCTGTGTGTCATTTTAAGATTTATTTGGCTATTCAAAAATAGCAGATATACAAGCTCATAGCACGGCACCAAGCGCGGCACTATGAGCTTGTAGATCTGCTTTTTTTTTTAATCTTGAAAATGTGTGCAAATCTTTGAATATATATTTTTAAAGCGAACATTTGTAACTAAAATCTTTGTTTCTGGGGGGTCCCTGGAACAAATGTGTGTGTGTGTGTGTGTGTGTGTGTGTGTGTGTGTGTGTGTGTGTGTGTGTGTGTGTTATGAATGTATTCTATGCCCTTTTTCCTCCAGAATTCCGTCAGGTCGGTGTATAGTAACCTCTCAACATGCCCACTAAGTTAGAGGGAGCGATGGACGCAATGATCACAGTGTTCTACAACTACTCTGGAAAAGAAGGAGACAAGTATAAACTGGACAAGGGAGAGCTGAAGGAGCTGCTCACCAGTGAGCTCACCGACTTCCTGACGGTACAATATACAACACTTATTCTAAATCCAACCACAACGTTTATGGTAATATATATATCCAACACTTATTCTAAATCTAACCCTTCTTTATGGTAATGTATCCACACTTATTCTAAATCTATGGTAATATAGAATAATTACAGTTATTCTAAAAGGATCATTTCCCTACAGTAATATATTAAACACAACATAATTAGGTCTGGAGTGGAGCAGGTGGAGTAGTTATGGAAAAGTAACTGAATTAATATTTGGGAACATTTGGCATTTTTGTCAGGATTATATCTTCCATTTGTGCTACTGTGATTTTGCAGAAGTTCACACATGTAGCGCAACAGGCTGTATTTATTCTTACAAATCTACCAGATCTACAAGCTCACATCGTGACCTGCGTTGTGACCAGCAACAAAGTGCATTTACTCGAGTACTGTTTTTAAGTAAACATTTTTAGTTACTTTTACTTTACTGGAGTATTTACAATTTAAAATACTTGTGCTTCTACTCCACTACATCTCAGAGGCAAATATTGTACTTTTTACTCCGCTACACTTATTTGAAAACCTTAGTTACTAGTTACTTTGTAGATTTGGATTATTATTACAAAAACACTTCAGACCTATATTTGGCAGTTTGAAAACAAGCTGTGAGCTTGTAGATCGGCTATTTTCAAAGGATTGTGAAATGGGACCTTCTGCATAATGAGTACTTTTATTTTCGGTATTTTAAGTACATTTCGATGCCAATAGCCAACTTTTGTACTTTTACTCAAGTAAATGTTTTAATACCGAACTTGTAACAGACTATTTCTTCAATACGGTATTGATACAAAGTGAGTACTTCTTCCATCACTATGGTCGTGACCTGCAATTTTCGGCATGTGACTCCATCATCATCATGACTGAGTAGCCTACCAAGGGGCTTACAGGCTTCTAGCAGTGGTGGAAAAAGTACTGACATGTTTTACTTTAAGTAAAAGTATCAATACGACAATGTAACACTCCATTACAAGTAAAAGGCCTGTGTTCAAAATGTTACTTGAGTAAAAGTACAAAAGTATTGGCATCAAAATATACTTAGAGTACCATAAAGTAAAAGTACTAAAATGTTTGAAAATAGCAGATCTGCAAGCTCACAACGCGTCGCGATGCGACGCGTTGTGAGCTTGTAGATTGGCTATTTTCAAATAGCCTTAGTATAAAATAGGACTAAAGTGGTTAATGTATGTTTTATAATATAATAGTTTATATCTGCAAAGTAACTAGAAACTAAAGTTTTCAAATAATCGTAGTGGCGCAAAAGTACAACATTTGCAACTTTACATTTGAGATGTAGTGGAGTAGAAGTAAAAGTACAGAAAATTGGAAATAACCCAGTAAAGTAAAAATGCCTCAAAACCGTATTTAGGTAACGGTACTTGAGTAAATGTAATTAGTTACTTTACACCACTGGATTTCTAGACATCACAAAGAGAGCCAGCCCTGTCTGTGGTAGAGGCTGTGTGGTTCTCCTGTGGATTGAAGGCTCAGGTGTATCGGTATAGGACTTCACCGTCCAAATATAGACACCATGTGACGTCATCCAGGGTCGCCATGGTGATGTCACCACCTGGTCCCTGAGAACAAACAACAGTCCCTTAACCCGTTAACCGCTTCCAACCCGGCGGGGGTCCCTCAGGTGGTCTGTACTGGGGCCCCCCTCCCTTTTTCCTCCCTCTACATCACATCTCTTCGCCGAAAATAGCACATCTGCAAGCTCACAACACCATGCAATGTGAGCTCAATCTTTGAAGATTTCCGCCTATGCTCAAAATAGGGATATACTGTATTATTCCTTGATCACTTTATTAAATTAAAGGTATGGGTAAGTGATATTTTTTGGTCAAATGAAAAGTGTGTTGTTAGTTGTTAAAAGGTTATAAGCATTATATTCTGTTAGTAATCATTGCTATAGAGTGTTTGTTCAGTAACGGCGGCCGCGAACCCGCGAATTTCCCAGAATTGCGAATATTCTAGTTTTTTTGTGTCATCACTTTCATATTAACTTCTTTAATCTGTATCCTGACTGAGTTCTCTATCCTGATTGTATAAAATAGATATCCCGACCTGAAAATGCATTTTCAAACACTCTATAACAATGAGTACTATCAGAATATAAGGCTATATTTAACACTTATTTTAACCAAAGAATATCACTTACCCTACCTTTAAATATCAATTATGTTTTTATGGAATAATTGTTTGAATTGATTAGCTTGATTAAAGGAGTAGTTCACTGAAAAAATTACTTGTTTTCTATAAATTACACACCCCATCATGAAGCATTGGATTCATGTAGATGTTTTAGCTTTTGTCGGATTCCTAAGCCAATAATTTGATTACCTGATGCTAATGTATCCGGTAGGAGACTCAACTCACATTTTAACATTTTTTAAAAGTAAAAGTATCAATACTGCAATGTAGAAACATTCTGTTACAAATGAAAGTTTGGGAAATCAACATTTACTTGAGTAAAAGTACAAAAGTATTGGCATCAAAATATACTTTAAGTACCAAAAAGTAAAAGTAATCATTACTGACTGTATCCTGATTGTGTTCTGCACCAGGCGGGATGATTGTACTGTATATGCATCTCACATACTATTGAGTATAGCTACTGAGTTATACAGTATGTGTCTAAAACTGGAGGTGCGCAGAGCCGGATGGCTATTCGGCCAGATCAATGGTTCCCGAGAACCCCCAAAACACCACGAATATCTGTGTATCTGCCCGCCCATGGGTCTGAGAAAGATGCAGAAGTTCTCTGCGTGCGGGAGATTGTATGCACCGGCTTCCCTGATCGGCCAACCCAAACCGGCGTTTTCACGTATTGGCCGAGATTCGCATAACCTTTGTGCTGCATAGTCGATAGAAATGAAACAAATTGCATCGTTGCCGACATGCATGGCCCCAAGTAGGCCGGTGCTGCATCCTAGTACAGTGGTTCCCGAACTGGGGGTCGGGATCCCCAGGGGGGTCCCCAAATGATGTTGGGGGGTCTCCAGATGATTTGCTTAATGTGCATCATTGTTTTCTCACTCAACCGTAAACAAACAGTATAAGTGTAAGCAGGGTATCTGCACATTTATAAAGTTACAATTTAATTATTTTAAGACCTTTTAAATACCAAATTGGCCAAATTGTCAAATATTACCTATGAAAGAGGCAAACATTGTGAAAATAGACGATCTACAAGCTCACAACGCATTGCAGGATGAGGCATTGTGAGCTTGTAGAGCGGCTATTTTCACAATATTCATCTGTGGAACCGAGTCAAACTAAATGTAATGCCTACAATTCCAAGTGCTTGTCAGGATGGGGGGGTCCCCCAGTTTAAATATTTTGAGGGGGTCGCGGCCTGAAAATGTTGGGAACCCTTGTCCCTTATGTTTTAAATCTGGCATAATGTTACTTGACGTTAACGTACCGAATGTTTTTATGTTTGCAGTCCCAGAAAGACCCCAACCTGGTGGAGAAGATCATGAACGACCTGGACTCCAACCAGGACAACGAGGTGGATTTTAACGAGTTTGTGGTGTTAGTGGCGGCGCTCACCGTGGCCTGCAACGATTTCTTCCAGGAGCAACAGAAGAAGAAGGAAAAGCAGTAGATTTCAAGACCAATTTACACGTTGTCTTACGATGCGGTCGCTCGCCGGAAATAGCAGATCTACAAAGCTCACTCACAACTTGCATCTGAAGATACTCTGTGCCAGAGACCCCGATACATGAGTTGTTATTCACAATCTGTATACATTTTTCAAGATTAAAAAAAAATTGCCAATCTACAGCCGAGTATAAAATATGGTTAAAATGGTAAAACTGATGTTGATGCTATATTGTTAACTAATTTCACTGGGGGCCCGCTGGAACCTCCCTCAAGGACCCTTGCCGGAACACATTTTGAGAACCACCTGTTGTAGAGCTTGTAGATCTGTTATTTCCGGTGTGCAAATAAGTATGAATCGGTCTCCACAGTTCAATGAACCAAGCATCTAATACTTCTATTGTTATGAGCGTTCAACACATGTACAAGTTATCATGAGATTATGAATTAGCATTTTATATTCCCATGTCAGAAGATAATTTGACCAGTATTTGTAGACAGAGGGCATGAATGTGTCAATATTCACGGACAAATGTGTCCGTAAGCGAGACCTGTCCGTGACCATGTCCATGGCAAATTTGGGATTTTTGAAGAGAAAAATACAATAAAAAACAAAAAGATGTTTTCTTTAAACAGATCCAACAATGAGCAACCGAAATTGGCTTCCATCATATTTGAAACCGGTTCCAGAACTGGTTTTATCACACTGTCAGAGCTTGTATGTGGACTTCATGTCTGCTCTGCAATTACAGTACCGATGGTTCTCTACCTTTTTAATTTCAAGGATCACCACAACTCTGAGAGTGTAGAAATGGAACCAAATGGACCCTTACGGGTCCATTTGGTTCCAGAATGACTTTTTTTCTATCGATTAGTCACCCCATGGAGACTTCATGGATTTTTTTTTTTTTTTTGTCGCATTCCTAAGCCAATAATTTGATGACCAGCAGCGGTTCCGGTAGGAGACACAAAGACTCTCCTATGTGTCTCCTACCAGAACCACTGCCTATACCGGTCTACTGGTCATCAAATTATTGGCTTGGGAAAATATCCATGAATTCAAGATGGGGTCCATGGACATGGGGTGACTAATTGATAGGAAAAAAAAGTATTTTTTTGGGTGAACTATCCCTTTAAGGAACCGGAATTGCTAAAATCCCAAAGGATCCCAAACCTAATTATAATGTTCTTATTGTGTTCATGTGATGTGCGATGAAAACACTTATTGAAATCCCAGTCTTCATGTTTTATTCTGGATAGGTAGGACACTGATTTGATAAATGTAGAATTACTATTGTTTTGTAACGTACTGTATAGGCACATTAGCATAGACACTATATGGCACATTAGCAGTCAACTAGTACACATTTAGGTCTATGTCTTTCTGGTAAGATTATCTACCGTTCATTTTGCATGGTAGCAAATACAGTTTGATGAAAATGTCCATCACGAGGCGACATGGGGACGACTGCTGTTTATAGGCCAAATCGGCATGTTTATAAAGAAACAGAACTGGCCCCACCAGCGATAACGTATGGCAAAATATTGTGTAACTCATTTACAATATCTGACTGTCCCCCATATAGGCTATAACAGGGGTGCCCACACTTTTTTTTGAGAACCACTGATTATAGTTTTTCAGAAAACTGTTAGAATTTGGAAGAAAGGCCTCAGGTCTTAATAGGGTAAACCATTTAGACCTGAGGCAGATTCTAAAAACACCTTCTAAACCCTATAACTAGTTTTTCTGAAAAATGCATATCTCTGTCGGGCGGAAACTTCACATGTCCAATACTGTAGCAGATCTACAAGCTCAAAACGCGGCATGCTTTCGAGCTTGTAGATCTGATAATTTTGAAGCTTTTGAGTGACACTGTAGTATGATCAAGTAGGGCGTAAATTTAGGAAAAAACAAGTTAAAAATATGGAGATAAGAGGTTTCTGCCCGACAGAAACAACATATATAGCTCATACAGTACATAACAAAATCTAAAATGACACAGACGCTTTCCAGGATTGAAAGGTATAACAACGTATATAGGCTATCCAGATCAAATGTGAACAATACTCTCCGTATCTATAAGAAGAGTTCTTGAGCTCCTGTTCTATCAAAGAGCTCATTTATCTTTGTTCGACTACAGGAGCAGTGGCCCACTTAGAAATCACAAAACAAAACGCATTTGCGGCCCCCCATTCTGACCACTTAACTTTGCCACGTGTCACGGTGGATTTGGTCTATAAACATGGAGGAACTCATGATTGTAATGTCTGTTGCCCTTAAACTGCTATTTACAATAAAGTCCTTTTGTGAATTTGTAAACTGCCGTGTACACTTTTTCAAAACTCTGACATCCAAATGATTGCACTCGTTCATATATTGGTGGTGCTAACAGTTCAAAAGCAGAATAATCTATAAGCTCACTTGTAGATCTGCTAATGTCACTTTCCGCCCATTATATATATATATATAATTAAAAAATATATACATCCCATGATTTTGTAACCCATTGTTTCACCCTGTGCTATAACTTTTGTACTTGTTAGCACCGGTGCTCCCACTTTAATAATTTCACCAGATGTTTTTGGGAACACCCACCAAAATGTAAGGAGCACCAATACGTAATGAACTTTTTTAATTAATAAAAACAACAATAGAACAGTGCAGTTTAAGTAGCCTAACATGAAATGCTTAAAGTAGCTAGCCTTAAAAATACATGGTAGGCCACCACTGGGACAAGTATGCAATATTCTGGGGCCAGGATTTAAAATATATGTCCTGGGGCCTGTTCCTCAAAAGGTGAATTAGAGCTAAAGCCTGGCTTTAACCCCTATCCTGGCTTAATTTAGCCAGGATTAGGGCTGAATCGGTTCCTAGAAAGCTGAATTATCTTGACGATTAGTTTAGCCAGTTCACCCTGGCTAAGTTTAGCCATGACCCGATTCCACGAAAGATAATTTAAGCAAGCCTACCTTAGTTACCATGGCAATTTAGCTGTGAAGTTAGCCTGGTCAGGAGCAGGCTAACAGCCAAGCTTACTTAATCCAGTGCCTTGTCATTCAAATAAAATGAAATAAATACAATAAGATATAATCAAATTCATTATATTACTGAAATAGTGTGTGACCATGAATCATAATCATAATTGTTTCACAATGACTCATGTGATATGTAATTGTCACTCTGTTATAGTTAACACTATAGTTCATCTTGTTGTTAGATGTTTGATAATATATTACCATTTTAAAAAAATGGCAAGGTAACTACACAACCCAAACCTCTACCAAAGTGGTCCGTCCTGTTGCCCGTCCGTCTCAAACACACACACACACACACACACACACATACACACACACACACACACACACACACACACACACACACACACACACACACACACACACACACACACACACACACACACACACACACTCTGTGTGTGCTTGCAATACTTTGCCACACTTTCTCCCTGGATCTATTTATTGCGGTCGCGATTCCTTTCTTGCTTAAATACATTTTACTTCCTTGTATGATTTCATGAGCTGCTGCAGTGCCGCTATTCAGCCACAGAGAAGAACGCTGCTCTGGGTTTGGACTCCGTGATTGGTCAAGTTCAAGGATTCTGCTTTCATGGTCTTTTATAGAAATACGTGAAGCCTGGCTTCATTATCCTGGCTCGACACAGCCTGGCTTGACAAGGCCTAGCTCGACAAAGTCGCTCCTTTTCAGGCTGGCTTGGCGTTCCAGGAACCGAATAAACCAGGCTATACGGACCCGACTTTGTCAAGGCTGGATTTGACTTAAATCCAGGCTTATTTAATTCACCTTTCGAGGAACAGGCCCCTGGCTGTCTGTCCTAGCTTGGCTCCAGACCATGCCTGCCGTCATCCATCCATCTGACTGAGGTATCTCCAGACGAGGTGCCTACTCTACATGGATTCACATCACATCTTCACCTGTGTTTTTTGTTCACATTAGGATAAGATAATTTGCATTTCTAAATTATAAAATAATTGCAATGTAAATGTAATGTGTATGGTGCATAAGGGTGTATGTCTGTCATTAATGTAGCCCATATTGCGTATAGCCTACTCATTTTTAATGTGCGCATCGATCAGATATTGTTGTGTTGCCATATACATTTGTCAATAGGCTACACATTCATTGATTCTGAATATTTAAAACAGTTTCAAAAGAAACTCATTCGCCGAAAATACAGCCGTGTGTTTCTGTTACTCGATCTCTGCCTAGCCCCGACGCACACACACGCGCGATCACACCCGAGCGTGCGTGCGATCACATACACAGACACACACGCGCACATGATGCCATGACGACACATTGAGGTTAGACAACACACTACATATTTGGGTGTAGCTGCATTGGGAACTCCTTATATGGTTATGGCTGAGTTATGGTGACATGAGCGTGATTTCAGAGGTCCGCCTTCCGGCCGGTACTCCCTTAAGCCGAGTGTAATATAGAATAGGCAAAGGCGGCAAGTACCTGGGTACAGAGGTCAACTCATGCTCTGAATGTTAAAAATGTATAGGTTCCTTTACACCATCATTGGACTTGACGTTTCGAGCCTACCAGCTCTTCATCAGACGATGATGCAACACCTTGTTGAGAAATCATTACGCACGCAGCCACGGACACAACCAGCGCGATTGTAGCCTAGATAATTAATCCCCTTATGCAAGATGAAGCTGTAATTCTTTTCTATATCCTACTCCTTTACATTCAAATCGTTTTCACTCCCAAATACAATGCTTTAACTGTTATTATTGGCTACATTTGTGCACCTGCTTGTCATTCATGCATCAAAAAAGATTAGCCCACAGTATGTCCGTTATTTATATCAGATGTCCGATAAATTGTAATCATTCCGGACACGGCGACCGGCAGTTTAAAATCATAGTGCGACCTCTGCTCTCTCTCTCTCTCTCTCTCTCTCTCTCTCTATATATATATATATATATATATATATATATAGCATATGTGTCATTTTAGATTTTAGCTATAGCAACAGCAAAATAGCAAAGAAAACTCTTAGTATTTGGAACAGCGGTTCTCAAAAATAGCAGATATACAAGCTCACAGCGCGTCACTTAGTTTCGCGCTATTTTTTTACATTTAAAAAAAATCTGTGTTTGAAAATAATTGTGTTTTGAATAATTTCAATCCCTGGCACAACGCATTTTCAGAATGGGGGTCTGCGGCCATATATGTATACATTTTGGGGTCCTTGCCACGAAAAGGTTTGAGAACTACTGATTAATGAACCTGGTGTTATTGTGGAGTTGAGGGCTATGGAAACATAAAGACTCCTCCAGCAGAACTGAGACAAAGAAAAAGGAACTGAAATCTCAACCATTTGTACTAAACATGAAACTTTAAAAAAGAGTTTCATGAAAAATGTTGAAAGTCATTTCCTGCTTTGGCTTACTTGGTGGTTTACACACGCACGTGCAAGCACGCAAGCACGCACGCGCACGCGCACACACACACACACACACACACACACACACACACACACACACACACACACACACACACACACCAACACACACACACACACACACACACACACACACACACACACACACACACACACACACACACACACACACACACACACACACACACACACACACACACACACACACACACACACATTGAAAAAGATACCCTGGTCTCAATGGATTTCCCTGAAATAAAGGTTTCAATCAATAGCAACATTAGGATGTTAGGATTTAGAAGACATTTGTAGAATGTCAGGTCAGGCCTCAGGTCTTAATGGGTTAAACTGTGGTCGCAGGCTCTCTCAACACTTCTCCCTTTGTTAATTTTAATAAACAAACTTACTAAATAAAAAATGTTGTATGGTTCATTGTAAATACAGCTGCAAAATGGCTGCTCTATAGATTATTACAGAAACAGTCTGGTCGTTATAAAGAATATTGTTGCTGTCGGGCAGAAACACAAACACAAAAGGAAGCAAAGAAATAGCCGACATACATGTAGCTCACAACGCATTGCGATGCGACACATTGTGAGCTTGCAGTTTTGGTATTTGGGAAAGCAATTCAAGTGAAAGTGAATGTGGTTGAGTCTGTCAATTGGTTTTATAAATACCTAGCCTAGCTGACACTCAGCCTGAATTTTCATTTCGTTTCACTCCATTATTCAGTCTGAAAGCCCTCTCAGTGCAGACGTTTTCTGAGGTGGGGGCGTGGCCAAAGTTGGACTCTTTGGCGATTGGTTCATACTGGATTATCCCGATCCCAATTCGTCGTACAGATTTTCAACCGAGAAACCCCCGCCTTCGACACCGTCACCAGACCCTGAATGCGAGGCAAGCGATTCAGGGGGCGGAGCCAGGCTAATAAATACCGTCTTTGACCAATGAAAAGAGAGCAAGAGCTTTCGTCACAAGAGCTTGTGTGACTAAATAATAGCTACATTGGATCCATTGGAACACAGGTTCTTTTTTCACCCATGCATTTCCTGAAAAGTAAACGTTTTGGACATACAAAGCTCACGACACGGACCTCACCAGTCAACATGGCCGCAATCCAGTTATTGTCAATTATTATGTTTTTCACCAGGATTTGTACGTCAAATGAATCATCCAATACAAGCATGGTGTTTCCAGGTAAGTCTGGAGGTAGTTTTATTTCAATAGTCTTCAAGTACCTGTGCCAGTCACGGTTCCCTCAATTAATTACCTATATACTATTGTCTCTCTTGTCACAGTAGTAAGTAAATAAGTAAATAAGTAAATAAGTAAGTGAGTCAATGGGGCCACCATAATCGAGACTTCGTATTTGACATTTATTTTTGCGTAGCCTACCAAAGAGTCATGAAATATATCTTCAAGGCATGAAAATATGTCATCATAACATTTACTAGAAACATAATGGAGAGGGACGCTGTTCAGTTAGTTTAACCAGTGGTTGTCATAGTGGGTCTGGGGACCCCCAGGGGTCCTTTGGGGGGGGTTTCAGGGGGTCCTCAGCAGAATGAGTTAATACAGCATCACAATCATTTAAAACTCTTTAACCATTTATGCGTTGGCTATTCAAAAATAGCAGATAAGCTCACAGCGTGTCACTTTGTGCAGCGCTGCGTGCTTGTACATCTGCTATGTTTGACATAAAAAAATAAAAAAATAAAAAAGTGCAACATCAAATGCATTATTTAACACAAATCTTCTATTCTGGGGGTCCCTGCCACAAAACATTTTCAGATGGGGGTCCACGACCAAATAATACGTATCAATTTGGGGGTCCTTGGCATGAAAAACTTTGAGTCAAACAGCTATAAAAACTGACTTTTGTGTGTTTCTGCTTTCTTGAAGGAAGAGAGAGAGGTCGCGGTTACATTGGGCTTGAGTACCCACCAGACCTGGAACAGGAAGTAGTCACAGACCAAGGTGCCACTGGTGCAGAGAAAGAGGACAGGGTGCAGGTAGGGTGCCTGTCATAATTATTACATAGTAGACCATACCCGGGGTGGCAGTGGCTCAGGGGTAGAGTGGCCAGTAGAGCGGCCGGATGGAAGCCGTGAGGTTTCCAGTTCGATCCCGGGCTCCCCCAGAAGAGTTACTGTCAAAGTGTCCTTGAGCAAGACGCTGAACCCCTAATTGCTCCCGATGAGCAAGTTGGTGCCTTCACTGCCTTGCATTGTTTCCTCCGCCATCGGTATATGAATGTGTGTGTGAATGGGTGAATGTAATGCACGATCTATGTAAAGCGCTTTGGATAAAAGCGCTATATAAATGCACTATTTACCCGTGGGGGGATATGCGCACATGATTTGGCAACCCGGGAGCCAGCAAACACAAAAATGCTAATAAACAGCTGACATTTGGGGAAAGTGAAAAACAGGCTTCGCTGTTCCGTGCACATGGTCAATGGCTGTGTGCAAAGTCAGAACAATTACTCCAGCCACTGAGGAGAACCGAGCAGAAGAGATGTTGGCCTCACCACCCACACAGAGCTTTGTCGAATTATAGGAGGATTTGCCTAATCGCAATGATTTGAGATAGTCGTTTTAATTGTTTCCATGTTGAAAACAAATGTCATATTCTTTGTTTTAAATAGTGGTAATAGCCGATCTACAAGCTCGCAACGCATCACAACGTGACAAGCTGTGAGCGTGTAGATCTGCTATTTTCACTATTCGGAGAAACGTATAAAGTTGAAAACTTTATACGTTTTCAACGTATAAAGTTATAAAATATGTCAGTCATTTCTATATCTGTCATATATCTGCCAAACACAAATGTTATGTTCATTCACATGTTCCAACATTCAACGCCAAAACACGATTAAATCGTTAATCACAACTATTTGTGTGACAATTACTCGTCAAGCAAAATGTCATGACATGATGGTGATAACCCTATAGTCAGTGGTGGAAAAAGTATTCACATATTTTACTTAAGTAAAAGTATCAATACTGCAATGTAGAAATACTCTGTTACAAATAAAAGTCAGGAATAAAGAAATGACTTGAGTAAAAGTATAAAAGTATTGGCATCAAAACGTACTTAAAGTCCCAAAAGTAGAAAGTACTCATCATGCAGAATGTCCCATTTCACAAGTTTTCAAATGTATCCACAAGTTTCCTAGGGCATTGTGGGCATCACTTCCTGTCGATTTCATTGGATATCATTGGATTTCATTGGATCAAATCGACAGGAAGTGATGCCCACAACGCCCTAGAAACTTGTGGTATCCACAAGTTTCCTAGGGCGTTGTGGGCATGACTTCCTGTCGATTTGATCAGGTATCAGGGATCAAATAAATAGGAAGTGATGCCAACCAAACCCTAGGAAACTTGTGGATGCAAATCTTTTGAAAATAGCAGATCTACAAGCTCACATTGTGAGCTTGTCGATCGTCTATTTTCAAATGGCCGAAAAGTATATAGGGCATAGCAATGGTGGCCATTTTGTGGTTCCACAAATCGAAAGCCCATAAATTTTTCCCATAGAGATTTACGAAAATACTTATATTCATTATTTTAAGCCTGGAACCAATTATCCAGGCTCCTGGTGAATCATGACCATTAAACATTTGATTCTGTGATAAAAAAAATTGTTGAAAACCGCAAAAAGGGTCATTATTAAATATAGTATATCATATATAGTATATTTTTTTCACAGAATCAAATGTTTAATGGTCATGATTCACCAGGAGCCTGGAGCCTATAGGGTTGAAGTGGTTAATGTATGTTTTGAAATACTAATCTAAATGTACAAAGTAACTAGCACTAAATTATTCAAATAATTGTAGCTTTTTACAGTAAAGTAAAAAATACCTCAAAATTGTACTTAAGTACAGTACTTGAGTAAATGTACTATGTACTTTACACCCCTGCCTATAGGTGCAGGTCAGCCTTGAAGACCAGAGGACCTTAGAAGGCTGGCTGACCACCATCTTCCTCCCCATCGTCTACATGGTGGTGTTTGTGGTGGCCCTGCCCACCAACGGCATGGCGCTGTGGGTGTTTGTGTTCCGGACCAAGAAGAAGCATCCGGCCTCCATCTACATGGCCAACCTGGCTCTGTCTGACCTGCTGTTTGTGGTGTGGATCCCCCTGAAGATCTCCTACCACCTGAACGGAAACGACTGGATCTACGGAGAGGCTCTGTGCAAAGTGCTGGTGGGGTTCTTCTATGGCAACATGCACTGCTCTAGCATTTTCATCGCCTGTATTAGTGTTCAACGCTATCAGGCTGTAGTTCATCCGCTGGCCCAGCAGAAGGGCACAAATCACATCACCGTCGCTGTGTGTGTTTGCGTCTGGGTTGTGGTGTGGCTTCTCACCATTCCTCTCTACCTTTACGATCAAACTGTGAAAGGAAAAAGCCTCAACATTGTAACCTGTCACGACATCACCAGGTACGTATTTGATTATATTAGCAATTGTGTTTTCTGTCTGTTGTTTGAGTGAGTGTTGAGGTTTTCTTTCTTTTTAGTTTCGGCTTTTTTGTGATTTGTTCCCCGTTAGCGGTTATAACGGTTGCACTATTTGCTTTTATTGACGTCAATGAAATTGTTGCATTCTATTCTAGGCCCAGTCAGATGAACATGGCGGCGGGGTACTTCCTGACCATGGCTATGGTGGGATTTGTAGCTCCGTCCATGGTGTGCGTGGTGGCCTACGCTCTCATGCTGAAGTCTCTGAGGAACTCCATGAGCAGCGCCTCCGTCACCAAGAACCGGAGGAAGGCCGTGGTTCTGATCATAACCGTGCTGGTCATGTTTCTGCTGTGCTTCACTCCCAGCAACGTCATGCTGCTGGTGCACTACTGCCTCATGCTGGCGGGGAAACCCAGCAACCAGTACGCGTTCTACATCACCACCCTGTGCCTGGCCAGCCTCAACAGCTGTGTGGATCCGTTCATTTACTACTTCATCTCAGAGGAGTTCAGAAACCACGTCAAGAACACGCTGATCTGCCGGTAAGGCCTGTCGCAATTATTACATAGGGAGACTGGGGTCAAAAGTAACAGGGGGCAAATGTAACACACTCAATAATTCTAATCAGAAATAAGATAGAGGGGTGAGACTTTTTCTGCACAGTAGGCTCCTCTCTCTGCCTATGGAAGGGTAGAATGATCATTTCATCTCAGCAGAAGTTTTCAACAAAAAAAATATTTTGATTTGTAAAAGTAAATTCTTTAATGTACAGTATTTTTCTTCTGCTGTCTAAAGTTTACATGACAGCTAATTTGAATTTAGATGAATTGTATCTATGTTATTGGTCACAAATTAACGTTAGCAGCCTATGACAATCTACGTGTTTCTAGCTAGAATATGGGATTTCATCATGGCTGCTCGAGTTTTTGTCTGGGATTACATACTTTTATGATAGTAAATGAACATATTTCAATACATTTCAAAGTAAAAATACATTTAAATAAAAAATAGACATACACTTGAAAAAACTAAATTGAAAAATAAAATCATTCGAATAAGAATAAAAATAAAAATAATTATATATATAAAACATTCTTAAGTAACAATATTAAATTATAAAAAATACATATTACTCAGTGATTTATTTGAGATATAGTGTGTTAATATGACTTATTTTTACAGTGTTACTATTGCCCAATGTCCAAAAAAACACAATGCAATTGTTAATCGCAATTATTTGCGTGACAATTAATCGTCTCAAGTATAATTTCATGATGGTGACATCTCTGTCTGCAGGAGCGTCAGGAACGTGGACAGAGCAGCCACTGTGCGCAGGGCGGTACGTTCCCCAGGGACGGCGGCAGCGGCTCAGGAGGAAGAGCGGGTGGTTCCCGGTTCGATCCCCAGCTCCCCTTGTGTTACTGTCGAAGTGTCCTTGAGCAAGACACGGAACCCCTAACTGCTCCTGAGGAGTAGGTTGGTGCCTTGCATGGTTTCTTTCTCTTCGGGGTGTGCGTGTGTGCGAGTGTGCGTGCGTGCATCAATGTATGGGTGAATGTGTGTGTGAGTGTAATACACATTGTAAAGCGCTTTGGATAAAGGTGCTACAGTATATATTGTATATTTTGTTCGCTAGCACATCGCAAGGACTGGTGTGTGTTGCACCTTATAACAGAAATGCACCATTTACTGTGCACCATAATGAGCAGAGACGATCATCTATCTATAAAATCTCTGCATGCCTGCGTGCATTTATTTATTTATTTATTTATACATCAGAGGAAGTCGTGGAAGATTCTAGTGGCTGTCGCAGTCTCCTGACTTGAAACCCCCATAGAACATCTCTGGTGGGATTTGAAGTCTGGCTATGCATCACGTTTGCAGCAGATCATAACAGCAAAAGGGTGTCTACTAAGTACTCTTGTCCTTGGGCCTTCAAAAGGGTCCTCAGAGTTTCTACAGGGGGTTTCTACACTGGTAAATGTGTAATAGGATTAGTTTTTTAGTTTTTATCATTAAAGACGGGGTGCCATGCTTTTCAGTGATTCCCCCCCCCCCCTAAAACATAATCATCAGGTATTATGGTTATACTAGGAGCAAGATTTTTTTCAAAAAAGTGTACAGAAATTGTTCAAATTATGTTTTATGTGGACACGCCTCCAGTTCATTAAGTATACCTGGTTCTCACCTTAGCACCTCCTCCACCACCTTAGCACCACCCACCTGTCCTAGTCCCTCCTCCTCCTCATGCCCACACCTGTTGTGTTATGATAATGAGGGGGAGGGTATGTTTTTACTATGTCACTAAAGCGCTGTTTCTCTATTGGCACGTTTGACCCTCAAGGTTTCAACCCCCAGGTAGAAACTCAAAATAGTCAGAGAAGACATAAAACACCATAAAAACACCACCAGGGGGCTTAATGAAGTTCTATCAACCTCATAGACACATGAAAAACAGAAAAAGTGCAAAACCATGGCACCACCTCTTTAACCACTTGAACCCAAGTGTCCCTATTCTGGGGGGAACATTCGCCGAAAATAGCTGATCTACAAGCTACAGTACGATGCGTTGTGAGCTCGTAGATCGGCTATTTTCAGTCTAGAGATTAGTGTAGATGGGGAAAAGCAAACCAAGTACAGAGCCAAAGGTTAAGTTGATTATGAGGGTCTAACTGGTTGAATGTCTGAAAATACAGATCCAGCTACCAGAAATGAGGCCGACACCCATGGAGTTTGAAGTCAGCGTTGGAGAGGGTCTCACATTACACCAAACTGGCTCCACATTTTGCTCAAATATTGCTCAGGGCTTTGGCTATAGCCAGAGCTGCTTTCCGCACCGTTAATGTACTTACACAATGTACAGACGTGCCGCTGTTTAGCTCTGCAGCCGCTTATGTAATGTCGGACATTACCCAACGTTTGCTTCATAAGCACTAGCCTTTTTAGAATCTGCTATGCACTTTCCCATATGTGTGTGGGCAAGATAGCAATTTTAGGGATAGCTCAACAACATGCCCATGGCCACACCTCCAGGCGCAAATAATGGAGCCGGCAGTTGGCATAATGTATAGCGGGTAGCGCGGCCGTAAGATACCGTTTGGGGACAGGGCCAGCTGCCTTGTGCGTAATTAACGGGTAGCGTAGTGCCAAGGGATGGCGCAGGGCGGAAGTTAGGGCCCTATGAATTCACCAGGCTCAGGGGGCCATCGAATCAGGATCCAGCCCTGACTAGATCCCATACCCTGGAGGGATGCGCGCACAGTATTTATTTTACTTTTCTTTCTGTTTTTCTTTTAAGATAAGAGCAAGAGTTTTCAAAGGGGTGTAGGAGTGTAGTTCAACTACAAGATGTTATAACACTGTTATTAACTATTTACATACTATAATATGCACAAAGGTTACATTTAAAAAGCAACAAGTTGTTATTCACAATGGTGTATGGAATGTGAACTCTTTATCTAAGTATTTTCTGAAACACCAGATGGAGTACATTAATGGAAAAATCCACTCTGAAAATTGAGCTCTTGGGCTTAGTGGGCAGTTACTGTTGTGCTGTTGCAAGGTTCCCTTTGTCCACTTGATGGTGACAGTTTGAGCTCACCAAGTTCTGAATCTCATCTCAACCAATCTTTGGCTTTATTAATGCTATATTGTAAACGCATATAAATGTTCTAATGGAATGTTGCTGTGTTAAAAACTCTTTTATTTATAATACAACCAATAATAATGCAAACTCAATGTCCATAGGAGGACGACTGTCTATAGTATATCTCTAAGATATTAGGCTACTTGGAACATGGAGCAGGTCTAACGCCGTTGTTATTTAAATGTCCTTTCATTTGATAATTAAGGGAGTAGTTCACCCAAAAAATGACGTATTTTCTATCAATTACACCCCTTGAAGCCTTGAATTCATGAAGCCAATAATTTGATGACCGGCGTCCGGAGTCAAATGCAGGTCAACTCTGCCGGTCATCAAATTATTGGCTTCATGAATTCAAGGCTTCATGGGGTGTGTAATTGATGTTTTTTTTTTGGGTGAACTACTCCTGTAATCTCCTTTCAAGCTGATTGCCTCGACTTGCACACAAGGTGACAAGAGTTGGAAGGTTGATGGAAGTGCGCTCAGCCCACCCAGATGTGCATCTAGCCCACCTAATCAAAAGTTAAGAAAAACATGAATTGTTCAGGCATTGAAAAAGAAAATACCACTACCATTTCTAACTTCGATTGGGTGGGCTGCCTATAGCCCACCTCCTCCAAAGTAGCCCTCTACTGGTCGTGTTCACTTCAGACACAAACCAGCTCTAAAAAAAAATTCAGAGTAATTGTCTAATTACATGTCATTGAGAGCTGAGTGGGGCATTTATATATTTTAAATTAAACTTTCGTATCTGTTGTAATATAATTAAGCTATAGACGCTGTAAAGTTCGTTATTAAAGTAAATATATGGGTACTAGTGGAGACAAAAATAGTAATGAATTGTGTACGCGAGGCTGTGTGTGTGCGTGCACGACACGCCCCAATAGGGCCAACCCAGTCAAAAGAAAGTCCAAACATGCCACTAGAGCGGGCAGGTATAGGGAGGGAGCGCTCATTCCAGATAAACTGCAACAGCCATACTTGTCTCACACATGCTGCTGCCAGAGTTGTATTGTCTGCGAATGTTTTCTATGTGGCGTGCATCAGTGCACTTTTCTGCCTGTCTGTTCACACTGTCTGTCTGTCTGTCTGTCTGTCTGTCTGTCTGTCTGTCTGTCTGTCTATCTGTCTGTCTGTCTGTACAGAGTCCTACCCTCTATTGTCACATCTTGTCATAAGAAAGAATGAGGAATTTGTTGGATTTATAATTGTACAATTCATAATTTGGCCCATGAGAAATCAATAATACCTTATTATTATGAATAATACACATGGATGAATTTGATTGAATGTTGACCCAGGGAAACAGAAACCTAATAGTACATGGATGGATGGATGGATGGATCCACAGACCGATAAATCAGCAGATCGATAGATGCATTTTCAGATGTAATATATATATATATATATATATATATATATATATATATATATATATATATATATATATATATATATATATATATATATATTACAGATTACATTTCAAAGGTTATATTGACATTTAAGGTGGTAGGTCCTCTAATATGAGTGGTTTTACTGCTAAAACCCTTTTTTTAAATGGAAGTATCTATATGTATTCATATTTGTTTGGGCTGTACTAAAAAAAAACACTTATATGAATAGCATGATGTACTGTAGGTACAGTGATAAGTTGAAACAGAGAAGAATAGCACACACTCAATGTAGCTCCATGTACATACTTTTAATTATAAAACAATGTTACATTTTGACAAGTTGTCTTCATCAGGGTGTGTAGGCTGCTGTACAAACATTGACAGTGATTTTTAAACAGTGTTGAGCTTTTCAGCTCACATAATTACCACACAGTAGTGGGAAGAAGGGGTTATCGTGAACCCCCGGAAATATACTTCTGATTTGAAAAAATGTGCTGAAAATGATGAGCTATGTTAAAAAGTTAACAAGGTTTTAGGGTCAAGGATCACATTGAAACTATTCTTAAAGTGATCACATGTACAGTACCTGTCGCATGCTGGTATGCAAATCAGTGCTGCCATTACAATATAATCACATTTGTACCAATTATTATAATTTATTATTGTTTTTAGCATTTTTTACCAAAAGGTATCTACTAAAACACCTGTCAATTAGATCCAATCCAACTCCTCTGAGAAACTTTGTGGGAACCAATCAAAGTTAGGGTACCCAGAGGGCCTGTCGAGCGATATATTTTCATTATTGGGGTTCCAAGAAAGTCAAATGGAAATGGCTATAATGTAACTTAACTTTGCGAGGTGATCAAAGTCCATGTTTGTGATGTCCAGAAATTTACCTATTTGCTGCAGTCATGCGAGCTTTCCTCATTAGCACAATTTGCATACATTATACAAAAAATACTATTTTGAGAGAGGATCTTAGAGCCGTTTCACACTCGGGTCCCGGGTGCGCACTCCAGACCGCTTGGCTAGTGTGAATGTTGCGAATCGTCCCCCGAAACGGGTAACCGTTCCGTTCCCGAAACCACCTCCGGAGGCAGTTTCGGATCCGGATCATGCGTTTTCGGGTACGGTACGCTGCAATGTGAAAGCAAGCGTACCATTAATCGGAAGTGGCCCGCTATTTGGAATAGGTGACGGTATATAAACACAGACAAAAACAGCCAACAAAAACACCGCTCTTCTAGCCGGTGTGGGTACAAGATATGCTCGGCCTGCTCGGCCATGCGCGGGTCCTTCGCCTGCGACTGACGTCACACACTAGGATTGGCTGTACGTCTGAACGATGACGTGGCACATTCTGATTGGCTTGTGGCTTTTTTTCTTTTCAAAACTTTATTGAACACTGTAACAAATCACACTAACTAACTGTTCTTCATATAACAATGTTATGTTGAACGTCTTTTTCCAATGGTAACCTATTTATATCATTGATATATAAAATAAGTTTGAAAAGGGCTTAATGGTGATTATTTAGTGAATAATGGACAATTTGTTTGTTTTAACAGAACGTTTTATTAAATAAGTTTGAAGATGCTTAATGGTGATTATTTAGTGCAGAGGTCTTCAACAGGGGGTCCGCGACCCCTAGGGGACAGGGGGTCCGCGACCCCTAGGGGATAGGGGGTCCGAGACCCCTAGGGGGTCCGCGGAGGTACAGCAGGGGGTCCGCGAAATTGTTTGATTTAAAAAAAAAAGTATTGACATGTTAAATAAGTTTGATAAGGGCTTAATGGTGATTATTTAGTGAATTATGGACAATTTGTTTGTTTTAACAAAACGTTTTATTAAATAAGTTTGAAGATGCTTAATGGTGATTATTTAGTGCAGAGGTCTTCAACAGGGGGTCCGCGACCCCTAGGGGACAGGGGGTCCGCGACCCCTAGGGGATAGGGGGTCCGAGACCGCAGATGGGACTTATAAGGGCCCAAATGTGTTCTAAGAGCAGCATTCAATTTCATTGGTCCTCGTACCTATTCAATTTCATTGGTCCCCTAAGCGGGGTAGGGGCGGGGTTAGAGGTGGGAGGCGGGTTCAAAGGAATTTTGAACTGTGCAGCGGCAGCCATCTTGTTTCACCCTGCTGCAGCTACTGTTAACTGCCTACTGGTCCTCTTCTCTGCTCCTGATAAATAAAACTCCTGCTCCCATAAGGTAAATCTTTAAACATTAATAGGTTTGATTAAGCTATGGTTTGCTAGCTAACTAACTAAGCAAGGTGCTGATTGTTTTGATTAGCCTAAGCTAAGGTTTTCTAGCTAACTAACTTAGCAAGGTGCTCATTTCAGCTTAGTTAAAAAAGACAAATAAGAGCAATAACAAGACAGAAATTAGCTGTTGGTTTTACACGTGCCACTCTGCCTTGAAATGCAATGTTATTTAATCATTTTCAAACATAGCTAGCAAGCTAATAAGGCAACTTCTGCTACAAGGCAATGCTGTGTCCTAAGAGCAGCAATTTAACTTTGTTCTATGCATACCATCTAAGCTGCCCTGAGAGCAGCATTGACAACGTGCCCCCAGAGCAGCAATTTAACATTGGTCTATGCATATTATTAAAGCTGCTCAGAGAGCAGCATCGACAAAGCAGCAATTTAACATTGGTCTATGCATATCATTTAAGCTGCTCTGAGAGCAGCATTGACAAAGTGCCCCAAGAGCAGCAATTTGATATTGGTCTGTCTATATTATTTAAGCTGCTCTGAGAGCAGCATTGACAACGTGCTCCCTGGGCAGAAATGTAATATTTCTCTATGCATATCATTTAAGCTGCTCTGAGAGCAGCATCGACAAAGCAGCAATTTGACATTGGTCTATGCATATAATTTAAGCCGCTCTGAGGGCAGCATTGACAAAGTGCCTTAAGAGCAGCAATTCAATATTGGTCTATTCATATAATTGAAGCTGCTCTGAGAGCAGCCTTGCCAACATGCCCCCAGAGCAGCAATTTAACATTGGTCTATGCATATTATTAAAGCTGCTCTGAGAGCAGCATCGACAAAGCAGCAATTTAACATTGGTCTATGCATATCAATTAAGCTGCTCTGAGAGCAGCATTGACAAAGTGCCCTAAGAGCAGAAATTCAATATTGGTCTATGCATATCATTTAAGCTGCTCTGAGAGCAGCATCGACAAAGCAGCAATTTAACATTGGTCTTTGCATATCAATTAAGCTGCTCTGAGAGCAGTATTGACAAAGTGCCCCCAGAGCAGCAATTTAACATTGGTCTATGCATATTATTAAAGCTGCTCTGAGAGCAGCATCGACAAAGCAGCAATTTAACATTGGTCTATGAATATCATTTAAGCTGCTCTGAGAGCAGCATTGACAAAGTGCCCCCAGAGCAGCAATTTAACATTGGTCTATGCATATTATCAAAGCTGCTCTGAGAGCAGCCTTGACAAAATGCCCCCAGAGCAGCAATTTAACATTGGTCTATGCATATTATTACAGCTGCTCTGAGAGCAGCATCGACAAAGCAGCAATTTAACATTGGTCTATGCATATCATTTAAGCTGCTCTGAGAGCAGCATTGATAAAGTGCCCCAAGAGCAGCAATTTGATATTGGTCTGTCTATATTATTTAAGCTGCTCTAAGAGCAGCATTGACAACGTGCTCCCAGGGCAGAAATGTAATATTGCTCTATGCAAATCATTTAAGCTGCTCTGAGAGCAGCATCGACAAAGCAGCAATTTAACATTGTCTATGCATATCATCGAAGCTGCTCTGAGAGCAGCATTGACAAAGTGCCCCAAGAGCAGCAATTTGATATTGGTCTATCTATATTATTTAAGCTGCTCTGAGAGCAGCATTGACAACGTGCTCCCAGGACATCCTTGATGTGTTGTGTGTACAGTATTATGAACCGGTCTCAGATGTCAAAACTTGTGTGTTTACAGTAGTTTCCTGGAGGAGATCCAAAGGGTCTTCAAGATCAACATGGAGACTTATGATGAAGTCACACATGGTCTTGGACCGAAAGTGGCTGACCTCACGTTCGAAATGATCCAGCAGGCTCTCAAGGAAACAAGACTGAAGCTCCAAAAAAGATAACTGAAACTAGAAAAAGTGCTCATCAGAGCGCAGAAAGTGTTGCTGCTATACTGAGTGTGAATTAAGTAGGTAATTTGTAGACATTGAATGTAGCAGAGGATCACAAAGAAAAACATTGAAAGTGGATATGTATATTGGTGTGGAAAATAGGAGGATTCTATTGAATGTTGTTAAGTTTTACACAGATCGGTGCAGTCATACCTAAGAACACTAATGGGCCTGTTATAGCGCCACCATGATGCAGATATGAAGATTTTCAAGTGGCCTTTCTTCGTAGGCCATGAAAATCTGACGCTGTGTTCGTGATTTGAAGCATTTTGGTCAAAACGGACCAATCTTGCAAAATATGGAAGGCAATCTTAGCCAATCAGGATGGAATATGGGAAATTGGACACATCCATGTTGGTCACATGACTATAGAGATACTGTGTACCGATTTGTGTGCAACGTAAAACAAATTGTTTAGCAGAAATCGGCATCATGGTGGCGCTATAACAGGCTTATCTGGAAAATGTGGGGCATAAGTTCGTCTTTGGCATCCAGGGAGTGTGTGTGCACAGTTTCATAGCTGCCGAGCCAACGGTGCCGGACATTAGGTGTTCACAGACGGACATGACGGACGGACGGATGGACGGACACACACACGGTCAAACAGGGTGCAAAACATACTCTCCCCTCATGCCTACAGCCTGGTGGAGACAACATATTTTCAGTGGGGGTCGGCGGCCAAATGCATATAATTTTTGAGGTCCTTGGCATTAAAATATTTGAGCACCACTGACATAGAAACATACGGATTTAGAAGAAGACATTTGTAGAATCACCTAATGTAAATAGGCTCCTTATAATAAAATGGTTTCATTGCATTGAGTCAATTATTTCAATTATTGCATTGAGTTAATTATTTCATCCTCCGAGTCAAAAGACACAGCTTTAATGACACAAGTACAGCTCCCCTTTTGGCTAAGTTCAGCTGGGTCACCACCCACCTGAAAACCAGGTATAGAGGGTATGCGCATGCATAAAGTCAATGGCAAATCGAGTGGCAAAGTGAGTTAATGTTGTTTAATGCAATCAGACTGCATTAAATAAGGTTTTTTTTGTTTGTATGCATGAGCTGTCAGGGCCAGAAAGTGTTTTTTTTGCCACGCAGTAGGTGTTTCAGCTTAACTTCCTGGTATGATGTCACGCACATACCCTCTATACTTAATGAACAGGTGTGTGTGGCCACAAAACATAATTTTAACACCTTCTGTACACTATTGGAAAAAACTTCCAAGTATAATGTTTTGGGGTAGGAAATAATGGCAGGAAAAAAAGTCAGTTCAATCTTTGTATGTTGTCTGGTTCAGGAGATAGGAACATCGTCCTTGTGTGGACATTTCAAAGTCGTCACCAAATTAATCCCATGGGACATCAGTTGACCTGGGCAACAAGAAGAAATCTTAATTAGACACCATTAGGATCCTAAAACAGGGAAGAAGAAAACCACTTTAATGAGTTCAGTCGGAACCATTTTATGGTTCTGTTTGGGGATAGGCGTTAGATAAAGTTAAAAATAAACCCATGGGACATTATTTGACCAGGGTAACAAGAAGAAATCTTAACTAGACAACACAAGCGTTCTATCAAAACGGGTTACAGAGATGTAACCTTCTAGTGCTCTGGGGGCCTTTGTGCTCTGGGCGCCTTTGTGCTATTCAGTTTATATCTTCCAGCAGACAGATGACAGCAAATCACAGCAAATCACATTCTTAATCATTTATTGAACATTAGCTAACCAACAATAATGAAACTACATTAATTGAACCCTAATGTTTTCATCCAGTGGGGGACATGTAGAGCTGGTTTAAAACCGGGAAAGCATCTGTGTTCAGCAACGGTGGAAAAAGTTGCCCGGAATTAAAGAATTTACCTGAGTAAAAGTACAGAAGTATTGGTATCAACGTGTACAGGGTATAATCATTGACATTATCACCCGGAAGTTATGCGAAAACATCTAAGTGGCAAAATTTTAGAAATAAAAAAATACTTTCTGGCCTTGACAGCCCATACATCCAAACAGAAAAGCCCTGATTTTATACAGTCTGATTGCATTAACCAATGTTAAACTCACTTTGCCACTCCATTTCCCATTCACTTTATACATGTTCATACCCTCTATACAAATCTTTTTTTTAAATATAGCAGATCTATAAGGTCACAATGCATCACAATATGACGCATTGTGAGCTTGTAGATTGGCTAAGACCAAAATGTACATAGGGATGAAGTGGTTAATGTATATTTGTAATCAAAATCTACAAAGTAACTAAAAGTAGCAAAGTAGTAACAACTTTAAGTAATTGTACTGGAGTAAAAGTACAATATTTGTCTGTCAGTGTAGTGGAGTAGAAGTAAATTTAAGTAAAAAGTAAAACAAAAATCAAAATGTTACTCAAGTACAGTACTTCAGTACATGTACTTAGTTACTTTACAACACTGATTTTAGCTCTAATGTAGATTTAAAAAATAATAATTATATATATATATACACATATATATATATATATATATATATATATATATATATATATATATATATATATATATATATATATATATATATATATATATATACACACACAGACATTTTTCTATTTTTTGTTACACTCCTTTGGAGATCCCTGGCACAAAACATTTTCAAAGGGGGCTCCGTGGCCAAATCAGTTTGGGTGTCTTGGGCACAAAATGTTAGACAACTGCTGATTTAGAAGACATTATATAGAATTGGCCTCAGTTTTCAATTAGATAGATGGAGCAATAGACAAGGTTCAATATAGGCGTTCCCCTTTAACGAGCTTTTTTAGACACTTTTTTATATGCTTTTTGTAAAGCTCACTGCGTTTAGCAATTTCCATTCGCTGGCGGTAAGCATGGAGTGCAGAGATCTTTCTTTTATGTGACTGAATCCCACATTTATTGAAGGCTAATGTATGTGCCCTCTTAACAACTGTGTACAGTTCATTACTGTACTTGAACATTTCTGATGTACTCCAATCATGCAGATCTCTTATCATTGAATGAAGCTCATGATGAGATTTCACAGTTGTAGGCAGACAAACATTTTCACTTTCTGCATTTTCACTTTCAGCAATAGGAACATGTGACAGGTCTTATTTTTAAACAGTCACTGATGTGCAAACACACACACTTTTGTCCGTAACTGTTCAAAATGCAGGCTCTCCAGTGAAAGCAAATGTTGGTTTGTCATTATTGTGATATGCAGTGAGGCAGTCACCATCCATATGGTACTGTTGGTTCATGATCATGTTTTTTGCAACATCAGAACAAAGTTTATCAATATCTACACATCTGTTCTGTGCTTCAGCGCATGCTAAAGCTACATGTTTGCATACATTGCCTTTGTTATAAGAGCTACAGTCACACTGCATCTTCACTAAATCCACTGTTTGGATGGTACAGTCTGTTGTGTTGTGGCTGAGGTCTGACTCTGCTGGCACAGAGCACATCCCTTCCTCATCAATGGAAATGTGCTGTCCCAGGCCCTTCTCCAATGCCTCTGTATCAGTCAAGGCTGAGTGGGAGACCTTCAATCTCCCTGCATCTGCCAAGTCATCCAGATAGCTAAAGTGAGAAAAGAACATAAGTGTGACAACAAAGCTTTGTCGATGCTGCTCTCAGAGCAGCTTAAATGATATGCATAGACCAATGTTAAATTGCTGCTTTGTCGATGCTGCTCTCAGAGCAGCTTAAATGATATACATAGACCAATATTGAATTGCTGCTCTTAGGGCACTTTGTCAATGCTGCCCTCAGAGCAGCTTAAATGATATGCATAGACCAATGTTAAATTGCTGCTTTGTCGATGCTGCTCTCAGAGCAGCTTTAATAATATGCATAGACCAATGTTAAATTGCTGCTCTGGGGGCATGTTGTCAAGGCTGCTCTCAGAGCAGCTTAAATGATATGCATAGACCAATATTGAATTGCTGCTCTTAGGGCACTTTGTCAATGCTGCCCTCAGAGCAGCTTAAATGATATGCATAGACCAATGTTAAATTGCTGCTTTGTCGATGCTGCTGTCAGAGCAGCTTTAATAATATGCATAGACCAATGTTAAATTGCTGCTCTGGGGGCATGTTGTCAAGGCTGCTCTCAGAGCAGCTTAAATGATATGAATAGACCAATATTGAATTGCTGCTCTTAAGGCACTTTGTCAATGCTGCCCTCAGAGCGGCTTAAATGATATGCATAGACCAATGTCAAATTGCTGCTTTGTCGATGCTGCTCTCAGAGCAGCTTAAATAATATAGACAGACCAATATCAAATTGCTGCTCTTGGGGCACTTTGTCAATGCTGCTCTCAGAGCAGCTTAAATGATATGCATAGACCAATGTTAAATTGCTGCTTTGTCGATGCTGCTCTCAGAGCAGCTTTAATAATATGCATAGACCAATGTTAAATTGCTGCTCTGGGGGCATTTTGTCAAGGCTGCTCTCAGAGCAGCTTTGATAATATGCATAGACCAATGTTAAATTGCTGCTCTGGGGGCACTTTGTCAATGCTGCTCTCAGAGCAGCTTAAATGATATTCATAGACCAATGTTAAATTGATGCTTTGTCGATGCTGCTCTCAGAGCAGCTTTAATAATATGCATAGACCAATGTTAAATTGCTGCTCTGGGGGCACTTTGTCAATACTGCTCTCAGAGCAGCTTAATTGATATGCAAAGACCAATGTTAAATTGCTGCTTTGTCGATGCTGCTCTCAGAGCAGCTTAAATGATATGCATAGACCAATATTGAATTTCTGCTCTTAGGGCACTTTGTCAATGCTGCTCTCAGAGCAGCTTAATTGATATGCATAGACCAATGTTAAATTGCTGCTTTGTCGATGCTGCTCTCAGAGCAGCTTTAATAATATGCATAGACCAATGTTAAATTGCTGCTCTGGGGGCATGTTGGCAAGGCTGCTCTCAGAGCAGCTTCAATTATATGAATAGACCAATATTGAATTGCTGCTCTTAAGGCACTTTGTCAATGCTGCCCTCAGAGCGGCTTAAATGATATGCATAGACCAATGTCAAATTGCTGCTTTGTCGATGCTGCTCTCAGAGCAGCTTAAATGATATGCATAGAGAAATATTACATTTCTGCCCAGGGAGCACGTTGTCAATGCTGCTCTCAGAGCAGCTTAAATAATATAGACAGACCAATATCAAATTGCTGCTCTTGGGGCACTTTGTCAATGCTGCTCTCAGAGCAGCTTAAATGATATGCATAGACCAATGTTAAATTGCTGCTTTGTCGATGCTGCTCTCTGAGCAGCTTTAATAATATGCATAGACCAATGTTAAATTGCTGCTCTGGGGGCACGTTGTCAATGCTGCTCTCAGGGCAGCTTAGATGGTATGCATAGAACAAAGTTAAATTGCTGCTCTTAGGACACAGCATTGCCTTGTAGCAGAAGTTGCCTTATTAGCTTGCTAGCTATGTTTGAAAATGATTAAATAACATTGCATTTCAAGGCAGAGTGGCACGTGTAAAACCAACAGCTAATTTCTGTCTTGTTATTGCTCTTATTTGTCTTTTTTAACTAAGCTGAAATGAGCACCTTGCTAAGTTAGTTAGCTAGAAAACCTTAGCTTAGGCTAATCAAAACAATCAGCACCTTGCTTAGTTAGTTAGCTAGCAAACCATAGCTTAATCAAACCTATTAATGTTTAAAAGATTTACCTTATGGGAGCAGGAGTTTTATTTATCAGGAGCAGAGAAGAGGACCAGTAGGCAGTTAACAGTAGCTGCAGCAGGGTGAAACAAGATGGCTGCCGCTGCACAGTTCAAAATTCCTTTGAACCCGCCTCCCACCTCTAACCCCGCCCCTACCCCGCTTAGGGGACCAATGAAATTGAATAGGTACGAGGACCAATGAAATTGAATGCTGCTCTTAGAACACATTTGGGCCCTTATAAGTCCCATCTGCGGTCTCGGACCCCCTATCCCCTAGGGGTCGCGGACCCCCTGTCCCCTAGGGGTCGCGGACCCCCTGTTGAAGACCTCTGCACTAAATAATCACCATTAAGCATCTTCAAACTTATTTAATAAAACGTTTTGTTAAAACAAACAAATTGTCCATAATTCACTAAATAATCACCATTAAGCCCTTATCAAACTTATTTAACATGTCAATACTTTTTTTTTTAAATCAAACAATTTCGCGGACCCCCTGCTGTACCTCCGCGGACCCCCTAGGGGTCTCGGACCCCCTATCCCCTAGGGGTCGCGGACCCCCTGTCCCCTAGGGGTCGCGGACCCCCTGTTGAAGACCTCTGCACTAAATAATCACCATTAAGCATCTTCAAACTTATTTAATAAAACGTTCTGTGAAAACAAACAAATTGTCCATTATTCACTAAATAATCACCATTAAGCCCTTTTCAAACTTATTTTATATATCAATGATATAAATAGGTTACCATTGGAAAAAGACGTTCAACATAACATTGTTATATGAAGAACAGTTAGTTAGTGTGATTTGTTACAGTGTTCAATAAAGTTTTGAAAAGAAAAAAAGCCACAAGCCAATCAGAATGTGCCACGTCATCGTTCAGACGTACAGCCAATCATAGTGTGTGACGTCGGTAGCAAGCGCAGGACCCCGTGCATTTCATGTAGCCGAGCATATCCTGCACCCACACCGGTGCTACTGAATGAATGAAAACGCCCCAGAATGCATTGCGCACTTAAGGTGGGCAGGTGCATATTACTCTTAACACATTGACTGCCAAGTTTTCTATCCCCGTGCCGGCGTATAATTACCTCAATCCGATGATATTTGAAACGCCGTGGAACCGACATTGTGTAAAAAAAACACACGGAAAAAGTTTCCTGTGAGTAGACGGAAGGATCTGTGTATCCATGGGAACAACAAGTTTCCAACCGCGATCCGCCATTTTGGAGCTTTGGTCCGCTGAAAACGGGTGGTTTTCAATGGAAAAAAAAGAAACTGAGTTACAGCCGTTTTTCTGAAAATCCCATCATTGGGGCGGATGGAAGTGACGTTTTTTGGAATGACGTCACATCCACATTGTTCTTCTCTGAGAGACGATCGATCATTCCAAAGCTGTGTTAGGTCGCCCCTTGTGGAATTTTCCCCCAAAAATATAAAAACGAGTTAACTCGATCTAGGCAATCAAGCGATGGATTCTAAAAACGAGTTGACTCGATCTAGGCAATCAATGTGTTAAGGTGGAACATAACAATTGAAATAATAATCAACTTATATGATGGGAGCCTTTCTAACAATTTTACTCATTCAATTCTGAACCGATTCTTAAAATTTAAAATTCTCTATTAGCTGTGAAGGGCCTTCTTTCATGTCTATCAGTCATGAAACATTGGCGGGTCTCCATCGCGCATTTCAGGTGCGCGAGCAGCGCATATAGTATATCTCGTGGGTATCTTGTGGAGTTTCAGCTACTATGCATCCCAGAAATATATAGCTTATAAGGCTTTGTAATTTGAAATTTGTAAGTAAATATGGTAACTCATTTATGTAGGCCTACGTAGGTTTATAGTTTCCCAAGGACTATAGCCGTTTCACTCATGATGCAATTTCTCTTTCATAACAGATACATACATGTGCCAGATAATCCCCACACCAAGAGAGTCAAAAAAGAAAAGACGTTGGATTGATGTACTTTATTTAGACATGGGACATGAGAAACAGTACATGGAAGTACAATTCACAATACAAGGTTTCAGTCATTCAGTCGGACTTCACTGTATAGGCTACTATAGTTGCCTTTTCATAAATGATATATTTTTGTACTTAAGCTGTCGTGAAAGTTTATAATATTTAGAGAAATTTAAAGTTTCAAATACAAAAGTATTAGTAGTTGTGAAGGTTAGCAAACTGGACATTTAGACTGAATGTTTCCTGTATCCTCATCTTGCGCTAATGCACACAAGTGTTTCACCAGGTTTTATTTGTGTTGTTTCTCATAAGCGTACATCCGTTGTCCGTCAACAACACAGCATTCTGTGCATTGACGCGCTGAGCGCTCAGTGCGTTGACTCACTCCCCAGCCGCAACCCTATATTTATGCGAGCCCAGCACAAACATTGTCGCATAGTTGATGATGTCTGTGTCCACAGAAGAAACACTATGTGCATGCCGCCACCTATAGGATCGGGGGTATACATGCAAGTGTTCTCTGGTGCGATTGGATCTTGGGCAGTGTGAATGCTGGCCAGCCAAGCGTACTCGGGACCAGTTTGATTCAAACGAACCCAGTCTGAAACCGCCCTAACTCTCTGATCTTAGATCTGTTTCATTTGCATACATTATGTAAAAAATTAAATATCATGAAAAATAAAGACTGAAAAATAGTCACTGATTATTTCATAAAAGGCTGGATAATCCTGACCTGCACAGCCTGGATGCGGTCTAAAGAGGGGTAACAACAGGCCCGGATACAGAAATTATTAACTGGGGGGGCATTAATAAATGCTGGGGGGGCGAAAAATGTTCGCGTTTTTTTTAGTTTTTTTCGGCTGTTTGTGTAATACTGCTTCCTATTGTTCTTTTGGGCTTGTTTTCCTAGGCTTCTTTCTCTCGCAATATCTGGCAACACTGCCCATGGAAAATCAGGGCAGAGGATTATTTGAATTGTGCAATGATACATGATGGAATATGATTAAGGATTATTTTGATTATGGTAAGCTCACATTTCATTCATCATGACATAAATGTAGCTTTCACACCCAGAAAAAAAAAAAGAAAAAAAAAAAAAGGGGGGGGAAGTCAGGGCATTTGGGGGGGCATTGCCCCCCTTGCCCATGCCTAGATCCGGCCCTGGGTAACAAAACTCTGGATTGAGTCCCTTGACAGTGACACTGATGTTTTTTTTCTTCTTGCAATCCGATGGTACCATCAGCTATGCAAGGATAAACGGATAATCAGTAGAGCATGCAATTGGTAAGGGAACGGCTGCAGCCTTAACAGGATTCCATGCCTTCACTGAGGGAAATTTTGCTGGTGGGCATCGATGATGACTTAAAATGGTTACCAAACTCTGTGTCATGGAAGATGCTGGGACTATTGGCACCATCAAGACTAATTTCATTAGTGTTTTTTTTATATCTATATTTGGATCCGAGATGTAGTGGAGTAGAGGTAAAAGCATTGGAAATTGGAAGTAAAGTACGAATACCTCAAAATTGCACTTACAGTAAGTACAGTACTTAAGTAAATGTACTTAGTTATACCACTGTATACAGTTATATAAACGTGTCCGTTATTTATGTTTTTGAAATTTATGTTTCAAAGGTTTTGTTCTGTCCAGAATCAGAATCAGAATCAGAATCAGAATCAGTTTTATTGTCACATCACAGGTTTACAAGGTAAAAAAGTGGGTGAAATTCTTTTTTGTACATCGTTCCCATCGCAACGTTAGTTTCCATAGAAAGAAGAGGGGGGGGGGAGAAGAAGAGGGTGGGGGGCAGGTGGGAAGGAGATCAAAAACAAGAGAGCAACAGAAGGCCAGACAAGTTATCTACATATTTACAAATTACCTGAGATAATAAATAAAACTAAAAAAACTAAACTAAGGTGCCTGAGCATAGCAGCAATGTATTGTACTGTGCATGTTATACTTATACTGTGCATGATAGACAAGGACGTTAAGGTGCTTAAGGAGCACAATAAAAAGACCCAAAAAAAGTCAGTGCGTTATACAAGGGATTAAGGTGCAAAAGGTCAGTGCGTGTCCACCTAGAGTGGACTGACCCTAGTATAATCCGCATGTAGCTCCATGAGGGAGTGCAACAAAAAGTCATTTGTACCTGGTGTAGTCCACAGGTGTGTCCGAGGGGGGGGCTAAAGTCCAAGTCATTGTCCCTGGTATAATCCACAGGTGTGTTCAGGAAGAGCCAGAAAAGTCTGCGCCGCCTGCTGTCAGGCTGCTGAACTCATCCAGGCTTATGCCCCATTCAGCATTCTGACAGCGGCTGGATTGAAACTACACCAAAATCTGGTGGTGGAACTCTTGATACTGCGGTAGAGCCCCTTGCCCGGTCGCGGTCGTTGTAGGGGGTTGAACAGTCTATGACTTGGGTGGTGCTTGTCCTTGATGATGCGCTTGGCTTTGACCACGCACCGCTTTTTGTACAGTTCCTGGAGCGCTGGGAGCTCGATTCCCATTATCCGCTCTGCCGATCGCACTACTCGTTGTAGGCTGACCTTTTCTCGGGCAGTGCAGTTCCCGTACCAGGCCGTGACACAGCCTGTTAGGATGCCTTCGACAGAACTGTTGTAGTACAGCCTGAGGATGCGACGTCCTACTCCGAGCTTCTTCAGGCGGCGGAGCCAGTACAGTCGCTGCTGAGCCTTTTTCCTCACGTGTGTGGAGTGCGTCTCCCATTTGAGGTCCTCCTCGATGTGTACTCCGAGGAACTTGAACTCGCTGACCCTTTCCACTGCAGCACCGTCGATGAGGATGGGCGCATGGTCTCTCCGCGGCCTCCTGAAGTCCACGATCAGTTCTTTGGTCTTGTCGACGTTAAGAGAGAGGTTGTTCTCACGACACCAGTGTGCCAGTGATTTGATCTCCTCTCTGTAGTCAGACTCGTCGTTGTTGACGATTCGGCCTATCACTGTCGTGTCGTCCGCGTACTTTATGATGGTGTTGGAGACATGTGTGGCTATGCAGTCATACGTGTACAGGGAGTAGAGGAGAGGGCTCAGCACGCATCCCTGGGGTGCTCCGGTGTTGAGGGTCAGGGGGTCGGATGTGATGCTGCCCATTCTCACCACCTGATGTCGGTTGGACAAGAAGTCCTGTATCCAGTCGCACATGCTTGGGTGTAGCCCTAGGTGTCTGAGCTTTTTGTCAAGTATTGCTGGGACAATGGTGTTGAATGCTGAGCTGTAGTCCACGAACAGCATACGTACATATTTGTCCTTCAGCAGCTTGTTGTCCATGTGCGAGAGGACGGTACCTTGCTTCGTACCTTCATACAACATGCACTACATACTGTATGTTACTACCTGTTTACATCTTTCATATCTCTTGCTAACTCAAAAACCTGCTAACTCCAAAACGCTCATTGTTCAGGAAACGAAAAAACTAAATATAAGTTTTTCAGGAAATGAAGAAAACCTTATATGTTTAAAACAAAGCAATACTGCCTCATCAAAGTTGGTATAGTGACTTTATATATTGTCAGATACTTGTATGTGTCATTATTTTATCAACACTTTACCCAAATCCAGCGCAAGTGGAGTTAATAGTTTCATACGAGCAGAAATCAAGCTGAAATTGAGTTAGGAGTCCGAACAACAATAGCTCCACTCGGTTTATACCCTTTTGAGAGGTTTCAAAAGGGTATAAATTTCCAAAAGTTATCAATGGATCTCCAAGCTCACAATGCATCACAATGTGTGAATTAATGCCCTGATTCTTCATGACACTTATTATATAGGCCTACAATAATAAACAGGACTTTAAATATTACAATAACTTCTGCAAAGAGGTAGAAGAACTAGCGCGACAGAAATGCTATGAACTCCTTTCTTCTTGTCACATTGCTCTCCTCATTAAACACTTCATAGATTTTAGAAATATAATTACTTGTTTTCATAACATTAGCGTCAGTGCTAAGTTTGATAAACAGGTACACTGCATAGTTTTAACAGACTACGGGGAGAAAAACCCTGCAGTTTAGTTTGTTTACATGCTGTGTGCTCCTCCTCTCTCACTGCGCAGCCAGCACGCTCTGCCTGTGCTGTTCAAAGGCAGCAGTTAGAGGAGAGGGAGGAGTTGCATGGTATTGACGGAGAGTTTGAGGATTCAATGGAGTTGTTAGGTTTTGTCGGATGCGCTTTTTAATACTTTTCATTGGTTCAAACTTTTTTTTTTACACAGACGTAAAGGGTGTTCAATAGCGTTGATTTATGAAAAAAAAGAAGCTGAAAATGGAGAGGAGAGGATGTGGTCACAGAGAAGGCTGTAGAAACCTTTAAAGGGGAATACCACTCACTTTCAACATTGAACTATGTCTTTAATACACCTTAGAACTGCTGTGTGGAAATAAAAAAAAGTCCCCCCTCCCTTCTATGTTGTCTAGAACTGGAGAATTGATTGGGGTCATCTAGGCAACATAGAGGGGGGGGGGACTTTTTTCTTATTTCCACACAACAGCTCTAAGGTGTATTAAAGACATAGTCCAATGTTGAAAATGAGTGGTATTCCCCATTAACACGACCACAACCCCTATGCCTTTTAGAGAACACTTGCCTCTCTCTGCAGGTCTACATTACAGTGTCTGACATTGTATTTGTGCAAAACAGCAGCAACATTTATAAATTATTTGAAGTACAACCAAAGACAGAAGCATTTTGAATGAATTCTGTATTACCTGATCTGTGTATCAAAGACACTGTCCAGGTCCATCTTCTACCCACTGTTCAGGCAGGTGTTTGGAGCTTATTATTTTCCCTTTACTTAACTGATAAAAAAAACGGAAAGTCTTTTGCTCAAAGGCTACATCTGTACTCTAGAACAAAGAGACACTGAAGTGAAAAATTCAGTTCACTTTGTGGGACAAAAAAACATTACATTACATTTGACTGCTCTCTGTGCTCTGCAGTTGCCATTATCTCCTATGCCTATTGGAAGATAGAAGTAGGCTATGTCACAGCAAAATTCCATATTAAGTTTGCATGGGGGCCCAGGGATGTATGGAAAAGTAGGTCAAATCAATTAGGCGGCTGTCACTCCAGCTGAGCTGAGCCGGTCTGAACGAAGCTGACCAGCTCCCCTTAAAGTTTAAACCATAACATGTAGAATGGCTCTTCAGCCAAAAACAATTATGATTGAAAACGTAGGCCTATGCATTCTTCATATCCTCACCTCAAAATAAACGCTGGATTATTTCTTCAAATAGACCAGATCACAGAGACAGCGGGCAGTACACATGTACACACGGGCGATTCACATCCAGGTGTTTAGTTTATATTGGATGTGACAAAGTGACAAAGTACAAATCAGGCACGCTGATAAACAAACACAATCTCTTATCAGTCGGTAAAGAACGCTCAGAACATTCACCGCTACGCTCCATTCTCTTCTGTAATTATTATGATAGAGACTATGTTTTGCACCCTGTCCGTCTGTCCGTCCGTCAGTGTGTGTGTGTCCGTGTGTCCGTGTGTGTCCGTGTGTGTGTGTGTGTGTGTGTGTCCATTTGTGAACAGCTAATCTACTCCGGCACCGTTGGCTTGATTGCAGTGAAACTGTGCACACACACTCACTGGACTCCAGAGCAGAAGCTCTGCCCCAATTTTTTCACATGGGCCTGTTATAGCGCCACCAGGAGGCCAATTCTAGCAAAACACTTTTTTTGACAGAACTCATATTTTGCAAATCCATACACAGTATCTTTATGGTCATTAAACCAAACAAGTCTTTCAGTTTTAAACAAAATCCCTCAAATCACGCAGTGTGTAATTTCCGTGAAATTTGGCACGCACATTCCCACTAGGCCAAGGAAGAAATGCCACTTGAAAATGTTCAAATCAGCCTCATGGTGGCAGGCCAATTTTGTGTTTCTAACTATAACTGCACCGATCAGTGTAAAACTTTCTAGATGCGCATACAAAAACCTTTGCCCTGCAAATCTGCCTTTTATAGCGCCACCAGGAGGCCGACATATTCCATCCTGATTGGCTAAGATTGACATCTAAAGTTTGCAGGAGTGGCCCGTTTTGAACAAAATGTGGCAAATCACGAAGCGTCCGATTGCGGTGAAACTTTGCGCGCACATTCGCACTACGTTGAGGAACAATTGCTTTTTAACATTGCCCTATTATAGCGCCACCAGGAGGCCAATTTTTGCACAAAAAAAAAAATATTACTCCTACACATTTATTCCAAACATCACTCAAATCGGTACACATTATCTCTATAGTCAGGTGATCAAGACGGATCCGTCGGATTTTTCATATTCCATCCTGATTGGCGAATTCCGAACATTGCTGGTCCACAATTACCTACGTGACCTGGCGGAGACCTGTGCTCCGAGGAGCACTTTTTATAGTTATCCTTCTTCATCGCAACCAAGGGTGCACACTTGTTATATAGCTTGTAGATCTGCTATTATAAATAAAATGCAACTCTTCATCCGTTGTGAGCTTGTAGTTTGGCTATTTTCAGCATGCAACCAAGTGTAAAATCAGCCATTACGACGCCATCAAGGCCTGCCAAAATATGTTTTTGTCGACAAAATCAACTGTAGATTTAGTCGACTAAACTAGACTAAAATTAGATTCAGATTACTAAAATGTGACTAAATGAAATTTTATTCAAAATACTATGGTTAAATTAAATCAAAATGTATGGTCAAAATTAACACTGATGCACATACACAGATAAATCTGGATTTTGCTGTGCATGGACAGACCACAGAATCATAAACAGTAAGAAATCCAGATGTGGATCCCAAGATCATGAGAATTCTGTACGAGTGAAAAACCTCTTCTTGCACACATCTGGGTCATCTGGGTTTTTGACCATCACAGTGGAAATGGAATAGTCTTATTGTAATTAAAGACACACCTGCAGAGCACGCAAGGCACAGGCACATTGATACAGATGTGTCCGGAAGTTTTGGAAGTTATGAATTCATTATTTTATTCATGTTGATCTCTTTTTTTTTTCGTCCTGCACTGTCCTGGACACAACAGCAGATGTGAATGCACTATGACTCTGGTCAATACAAGTTGGACCATGAACCTTGAACGTGGTCCAACCTTGAGCACACAGCTTTAGATAGTGTAGTTTTAAGCTAAGACGTGAAGATAGATCAGAGCATTTATTGCGAGGAAGGCGAGGGAGCTGGGCTTCTACAAAAAATATTTGGGACTCAAACCACAGCCAAGAGTAACAAGATTATTAAAGTTTGATAAACAGGTACACTGCATAGTTTTAACAGACTACGGGGAGAAAAACCCTGCAGTTTAGTTTGTTTACATGCTGTGTGCTCCTCCTCTCTCACTGCGCAGCCAGCACGCTCTGCCTGTGCTGTTCAAAGGCAGCAGTTAGAGGAGAGGGAGGAGTTGCATGGTATTGACGGAGAGTTTGAGGATTCAATGGAGTTGTTAGGTTTTGTCGGATGCGCTTTTTAATACTTTTCATTGGTTCAAACATTTTTTTTTACACAGACGTAAAGGGTGTTCAATAGCGTTGATTTATGAAAAAAAAGAAGCTGAAAATGGAGAGGAGAGGATGTGGTCACAGAGAAGGCTGTAGAAACCTTTAAAGGGGAATACCACTCACTTTCAACATTGAACTATGTCTTTAATACACCTTAGAACTGCTGTGTGGAAATAAAAAAAAGTCCCCCCTCCCTTCTATGTTGTCTAGAACTGGAGAATTGATTGGGGTCATCTAGGCAACATAGAGGGGGGGGGGACTTTTTTCTTATTTCCACACAACAGCTCTAAGGTGTATTAAAGACATAGTCCAATGTTGAAAATGAGTGGTATTCCCCTTTAACACGACCACAACCCCTATGCCTTTTAGAGAACACTTGCCTCTCTCTGCAGGTCTACATTACAGTGTCTGACATTGTATTTGTGCAAAACAGCAGCAACATTTATAAATTATTTGAAGTACAACCAAAGACAGAAGCATTTTGAATGAATTCTGTATTACCTGATCTGTGTATCAAAGACACTGTCCAGGTCCATCTTCTACCCACTGTTCAGGCAGGTGTTTGGAGCTTATTATTTTCCCTTTACTTAACTGATAAAAAAACGGAAAGTCTTTTGCTCAAAGGCTACATCTGTACTCTAGAACAAAGAGACACTGAAGTGAAAAATTCAGTTCACTTTGTGGGACAAAAAAACATTACATTACATTTGACTGCTCTCTGTGCTCTGCAGTTGCCATTATCTCCTATGCCTATTGGAAGATAGAAGTAGGCTATGTCACAGCAAAATTCCATATTAAGTTTGCATGGGGGCCCAGGGATGTATGGAAAAGTAGGTCAAATCAATTAGGCGGCTGTCACTCCAGCTGAGCTGAGCCGGTCTGAACGAAGCTGACCAGCTCCCCTTAAAGTTTAAACCATAACATGTAGAATGGCTCTTCAGCCAAAAACAATTATGATTGAAAACGTAGGCCTATGCATTCTTCATATCCTCACCTCAAAATAAACGCTGGATTATTTCTTCAAATAGACCAGATCACAGAGACAGCGGGCAGTACACATGTACACACGGGCGATTCACATCCAGGTGTTTAGTTTATATTGGATGTGACAAAGTGACAAAGTACAAATCAGGCACGCTGATAAACAAACACAATCTCTTATCAGTCGGTAAAGAACGCTCAGAACATTCACCGCTACGCTCCATTCTCTTCTGTAATTATTATGATAGAGACTATGTTTTGCACCCTGTCCGTCTGTCCGTCCGTCAGTGTGTGTGTGTCCGTGTGTCCGTGTGTGTGTGTGTCCGTGTGTGTGTGTGTGTGTGTGTCCATTTGTGAACAGCTAATCTACTCCGGCACCGTTGGCTTGATTGCAGTGAAACTGTGCACACACACTCACTGGACTCCAGAGCAGAAGCTCTGCCCCAATTTTTTCACATGGGCCTGTTATAGCGCCACCAGGAGGCCAATTCTAGCAAAACACTTTTTTTGACAGAACTCATATTTTGCAAATCCATACACAGTATCTTTATGGTCATTAAACCAAACAAGTCTTTCAGATTTTTCATATTCCATCCTGATTGGCTAAGATTGGCTTACAAAGTTTGCAGGAGTGCTCTGTTTTAAACAAAATCCCTCAAATCACGCAGTGTGTAATTTCCGTGAAATTTGGCACGCACATTCCCACTAGGCCAAGGAAGAAATGCCACTTGAAAATGTTCAAATCAGCCTCATGGTGGCAGGCCAATTTTGTGTTTCTAACTATAACTGCACCGATCAGTGTAAAACTTTCTAGATGCGCATACAAAAACCTTTGCCCTGCAAATCTGCCTTTTATAGCGCCACCAGGAGGCCGACATATTCCATCCTGATTGGCTAAGATTGACATCTAAAGTTTGCAGGAGTGGCCCGTTTTGAACAAAATGTGGCAAATCACGAAGCGTCCGATTGCGGTGAAACTTTGCGCGCACATTCGCACTACGTTGAGGAACAATTGCTTTTTAACATTGCCCTATTATAGCGCCACCAGGAGGCCAATTTTTGCACAAAAAAAAAAATATTACTCCTACACATTTATTCCAAACATCACTCAAATCGGTACACATTATCTCTATAGTCAGGATCCGTCGGATTTTTCATATTCCATCCTGATTGGCGAATTCCGAACATTGCTGGTCCACAATTACCTACGTGACCTGGCGGAGACCTGTGCTCCGAGGAGCACTTTTTATAGTTATCCTTCTTCATCGCAACCAAGGGTGCACACTTGTTATATGGCTTGTAGATCTCCTATTATAAATAAAATGCAACTCTTCATCCATTGTGAGCTTGTAGTTTGGCTATTTTCAGCATGCAACCAAGTGTAAAATCAGCCATTACGACGCCATCAAGGCCTGCCAAAATATGTTTTTGTCGACAAAATCAACTGTAGATTTAGTCGACTAAACTAGACTAAAATTAGATTCAGATTACTAAAATGTGACTAAATGAAATTTTATTCAAAATACTATGGTTAAATTAAATCAAAATGTATGGTCAAAATTAACACTGATGCACATACACAGATAAATCTGGATTTTGCTGTGCATGGACAGACCACAGAATCATAAACAGTAAGAAATCCAGATGTGGATCCCAAGATCATGAGAATTCTGTACGAGTGAAAAACCTCTTCTTGCACACATCTGGGTCATCTGGGTTTTTGACCATCACAGTGGAAATGGAATAGTCTTATTGTAATTAAAGACACACCTGCAGAGCACGCAAGGCACAGGCACATTGATACAGATGTGTCCGGAAGTTTTGGAAGTTATGAATTCATTATTTTATTCATGTTGATCTCTTTTTTTTTTCGTCCTGCACTGTCCTGGACACAACAGCAGATGTGAATGCACTATGACTCTGGTCAATACAAGTTGGACCATGAACCTTGAACGTGGTCCAACCTTGAGCACACAGCTTTAGATAGTGTAGTTTTAAGCTAAGACGTGAAGATAGATCAGAGCATTTATTGCGAGGAAGGCGAGGGAGCTGGGCTTCTACAAAAAATATTTGGGACTCAAACCACAGCCAAGAGTAACAAGAGACACAGAGGGAGAGAGGTCGTTCAGAGAGCACAGAACTGTATGTAACACGACTAATAGAGGGAGGAAGGACAGCCGGACACGGGAGAGCTGTGGCGGAGAAAAGAGGAAGAAACCACTTCACATACAAGGACATCATTCTGAATTGTCAGCATGTCACTTTCTGTGGACAAGGTCTGTTGTTACTAATGTTATCTCTGTTGTGCAACTGTCTTTGTCTACTCTGTTAGCTTTGAGAGGAGTTATCGCTAAGATAAACACTACTGTTCTTACGCAATATGATATTCCTCAGTTGCTGATAGTGTGCAATGGTATGTTATTTCATGTCTTTATATAACGCATTTTCTGCCTTATATAATGCACTTTGACTTGCCTCGGTGCATGTGCTGTACTATAATATATTTGCCTTGCCTTGCCTTAGTTGAATATTAATTTAATCTAATTTACATCTAGAGATCTACTAATAAAAAATTCTGTATGTGTTTTAGTTTTTCCCCTAGATAGTGCATGTCAATTCGAATTCATGCCACACATTCTTCACATTAATTTACACTTTGTTATCAAAATGCTCTCTGTCTTAATGAGACAATGAAAAACTCACTTCCCAACCAAAAAAAAACTATTCTTCCATTCAAAAATGTTGATTTAGACCGCTCATGAACTCGGATAATTGTGCTGGTCATTCTTCATGTTTTTGTTTCAGAAGAAGCCAACTCCTCGACCAAAGCTGTTTGACTTCCGTGGAGTCTCTATGGTCAACTATTTCACAGACAACTGGGAGAACGTCGAAAACTTTCAGGCCAGGCCAGATGACATCCTCATTGCGACATATCCTAAAGCTGGTCAGTGTGTGGAAGTGATGACACTCGAGTCTGCAGATGTTTGGGATGACTCAGGACTTAAAGATGTCATCCCGCCCCTCTCTCTCTGTCTCCCCCCTCCCCACTCTCTCTCTCTCTCTCTCTCTGTCTTTTCCCCCCTCTTTTTCTCTCTCTCTCTCTGTCTTTCTCTCTCTCTCTCTCATCTCTCAGGCACTACATGGGTCTCTTATATTCTAGACCTTCTGTATTTTGGCCAGACATCTTTAGAGCGTCAGAAGTCCATTCCAATCTATGACAGGGTGCCTTTCCTGGAACTCATGATGCCTCCTTATCCTCCAGGTTTGAGTTCCTCCTCTCTCAATCTGCACTCTGCAATACATCTTTATAATGATAGTACCTTGCTTCAATTCCCTTTATCATACTATAAACCCATACATGTTTGCCTTTGATAACTGACTTTTTATTCATTGCAAGTTCATCCTCACAAACAGTGCCATTCACTTGTATGTAAACAAGGCGAACACTGATTCTAAAGTTCATGAAAGGTCATTGCTTTGGCATATCATCCAGTTGTAATCAATCATTAAACAAGTTTGTGTGAGATTTGTATTGGGATCACGGATCAAAACAAGCCACTTTAATGTAACAGGACATTGCAAAAACATGCTGCTTAGCTCACCTTTTATTCCTCCGTACAGGGGCAGAATTGGCAGATAAACTGACCACCTCTCCTCGCCTCATCAAAACCCATCTTCCAGTCCAGTTCGTGCCAAAGTCCTTCTGGGAGCAAGGCAGCAGGGTATACAGGGCCGGTTCTAGGCTGATCAGCGCTCTAGGCGAGATTTCTCTGATGCGCCCCCGTGCGTGCGCGAAATTTTTCGGGTTTTGGGCGGATTATGATACGTTTTTGGCTTCTTTATTTCGGTTTTAGGGTTAGGGTTAGGTTAGGGTTATGTTATTTAATTCTGATTTTACCGATTTATTATCATTATTATTATTTTTTCCCGACTTTTTTTTCCGCCTCTCCAAACTGCCGCTCTAGGCTCTAGGCTCTATGTTGCCTGTATGGACGCGCCGGCCCTTAGGGTACAGCATATATGTAATAAATACCTTTTTAATCAACTTATGACTCCATTACTTTGACAGGCAGTGCAATACAGTATAATCAACTGAGGAAGTAGTATTTGGGAGTTATCAGGTTATCTTGGGCATTCTCCACACAGATCATTAATTGGTTCAGTGTTTCTTTGCGTGTGCCTTTGTTAAAGACGGGGTGCCGTGATTTTCATTGATTTCTTCCCCCCCTAAAACATAATCATCAGGTATTATGGTTATACTAGGAGGAAGATTTTTTTCAAAAAAGTGTACAAAAATTTTAAAATTATGTTTTTATGTGGACACGCCTCCAGTTCATTAAGTATACCTGGTTCTCACCTTAGCACCTCCTCCACCACCTTAGCACCACCCACCTGTCCTATAGTCCCTCCTCCTCCTCACCTGATGTGTTATGATAATGAGGGGGAGGGTATGTTTTTACTATGTTACTAAAGCGCTGTTTCTCTATTGGCACGTTTGACCCTCAAGGTTTCAGCCTCCAGGTAGAAATTCAAAATAGTCAGAAGACATAAAACACCATAAAACACCATAGACACATGAAAAACAGAAAAAGTGCAAAACCATGGCACCACCTCTTTAACAGATTAAGATCGGGAAAGCATCTGTCATTTTAGATTTTAACCACTTTAACCATTATTTTATACTTTGGCTATTCAAAAATAGCAGATATACAAGCTCATATCGCGGATATGAGCTTGTAGATCTGCTATTTTTTAATGTGCAAATCTTGTGCAAATCTTGTGCGAATGTGCAAATCTTTGAATATATATATTTCTAAAGCGAACATTTGTAACTCAAATTCTTGCTTCTGTGGGAACCTGGAACTAAATATTTTGAGATGGGGGTCCGCGGCCAAATACATATGATTTTGGGGGTCCTTGACATGAAAAAGTTTGAGGAGTGAGGAGCCCCCACCGGGAGGACTTAGAGCCTGCCCTTCGTCCTACTCCTCCCGCCCAACACTCCCTGCTGACAGGTGCCAACCCCCAGCCCGTAGCATTAGCTGCAATGACAATTATCACCCTCCCCCGCCCGGCTTTCCTCCCCCGAACATGGGCCAATTGACGCTCGACAAAGCCGGATGCTCATTACGGTGGATTTGAACCCACAACCTCTGTTGGTGGTGGGCAGGCACTTTACCACTGCACCACTAGAGCTCCTTCACAGTTTGACTGTTGACCACTTAAACCCTATACTTTGATGAGCGGAGTCCCTCAGGAACTATACTAATCTTAATAATTTGTTTTAAAATAATGATTTGATGCTCATATTAACCGTAGGAAGTATTACGTTGTTTTTTATTTTCACATGCATTCCATAAATTACATAGGGCTGGACCACACATGGACAAATTACATCATCAACTTGCGACGGGCATTGCCCAGATTGAGTGGAAGATGAACTATTTCTAAAATAAAGCAAATATTAAAAGTTTTTCTAATTCAACATTTTAGTTACAGAGGACAATTATAATGTATTAAAGGTAGGGTAAGTGATATTTTTTGGTTAAAACAAAAAGTTTTTTGTTAAAAGGTTAAAATACTATATTCTGATAGTAATCATTGCTATAGAGTGTTTTTTCAGTAACAGATGTCTCCCTGTCTCTCCAGCTCTTTAATAAACAGAAAATAAATTTTTCGGTAGGTGTCAAAATCTCAGCCAATCAGGAGAAAGTACCCATTTTTAAGCTTAATTTGTATAGTGTTCCAGTTCAAATTTTGTCTGCTCATTTCTTAGTGTCATCACTTCCAATTTCACTTGTTTAATCTGTATCCTGATTGAGTTCTCTATCCTGGTTGGATAAAATTGGAAATGAAACTGAAACTGAAACGAAAATGCATTTTCTGTTTAATAAAGAGGTGGAGAGACAAGGAGACTCCTAATACTGAACAAACACTCTATAGCAATGAGTACTATCAGAATATAGAGCTATTTAACAATTATTTTAACCAACGCAAATCACTTACCCTACCTTTAAGGCATATTTGGCTTATTAGCCAGGGATCCTTTTAAGTGTTAAATGACATTGCTTTCCCTTTTTCACCTGAGAAGATAACTTTCATATCTCTCATGGTATTTAACACAGAGCAACATTTGAACAAATGCACAGCATGAGGCAAAACCAAGCTTGCCTCAAGTGACTTTTAGTGGTTTTCTTTGTAAATATAGGTGGTCTACGTGGCGCGTAATGCCAAAGACAACGCCGTGTCCTATTTCCACTTTGATCGCATGTGCCTGGTCCAGCCTGAGGCAGGAGACTGGAGCAGCTACCTTCAGAGGTTCATGGACGGAAAGCGTGAGTGTGAAATAAAGTACTGGAAACCAGTGCGATCATCTTCATGGGTTTCCATTGTTTTCTCGTCCAGAAGTTCCTTCATAAACCCATTCAATCCGTGAACGCATCTGTGTCATTTTAGATATAACCATTATTTCATACTTTGGCTATTCAAAAATAGCGTTATGAGCTTGTAGATATTTTTGAAAAATCATGACAATTTGAATATATATTTAAAGGGAACATGGGGGGTCACTGGAACAAAATATTTTATATCAATGGTTCTAAAACTTTTTCACGTCAAGGACCCCCAAAATGATATGTATTTGGCCGCGGACCCCCATCTCAAAACATTTTGTAATAGCCCAAACCTTACCCCAGAAGCAGAGATTTGAGTAAAATGTTCAATTTTAAAAATGTATATATTCAAAGATTTGCACAAATGTTCACGTTTTTTTTTCAAAAATAGCAGATCTACAAGCTCATAGCGCGGCACTCTGTGTCGCGTTATGAGCTTGTAGATCTGCTATTTATGAATAGCCAAAGAAATCTAAAATGACAGAGCTGCGTTCCCGGATTGAATGGGTTAATTTGTTGTTCTTTTGGTTTCAGTGGTGTGGGGCCCTTGGCATGACCATGTAACTGGCTGGTGGGAGAAAAGACAGGCTCACTCTAAACTCCACTACATGTTCTATGAAGATCTGATTGAGGTGCACATACCTATTACCGCACTGTATGTGTTTGTGTTTAAACCACAACATACTTTTGTAACTTTCCTCTTCTACCCCCGGATTTGAACCTGGTTTCCTGCGCAAGTGCTGAAATGTTTACTCTTGAGCTAATAGAGCCTGTCTGCTTGCTCAGGGTATACATTGAATCTTGATTCATGTCAGATCCTGTGTATAGGTGAGATTATGACTTTTGACACAATGTAAATGTCTCAATAGGGAGACAAAATACAACCACCCCAATGCCAATTATATAAGTTATATTTCTACCATACACATTGTATAAGTTATATTATTGTAACATACTCTACCATACACATTGGACAAAATGACTGCACTATAGCCTACTGAATACACACGTGTGATATAGGCTTATTTTAAGCTGCATGATACTGATTTTAACATGCTGCTATTTTCAGGTGTTTTTGTGTTAATTCTATTCTCCCTTCTTCTACTTCTAATTCTTTATTTATTATTTTTAACTGCAAAACATGAAAGCTTGCATAAATACGAGTTTCATTCATTATTTTACCTGTGTATTTTACGTATTCATACAGTTTATTGATTGATTGCTGATTGCCCTATTCTTCGCAAACATTTGGTGAAAATAGCCTATCTACACGCTCGCAATGTGACACTTGATGCAATGTGACACTTGATGCAATGTGAGCTTGTAGATCGCCTATTTCTGTTGAAGATATTTAACCCATTCAAACCAGGAACGCATACTGTGTCATTTTAGATTTTTCAGCTACAGTATAACCATTATTTTATACCTTCAAAAATAGCTTGTAGATCTGCTATTTTTTGGGGGGAAACCGTGATTTTCTTTGCAAATCTTATATATATATGCCTTATGGTCCGTGTACGTTCTGGCAGTTGGATTTTCGGTAGCACTTTACAATAATGACCCGTTATAAAGCATTTATAAACGTTTATAAGCAGTTTGTAGACTATTAACAAATCATTAACAACCTGTTTGTTGACATTCGTAAATGATTACTAAAACCTTTATAACTACAGTTACAAATCATCTATAAAGGTATTAGTAAGTAGTAAACTATTCATGAATGAGCCATGTATAATACATCTGTAAATGATTATTAAATCATTTGTAACTGATTTTACATAATATATACAAGCTATTGGTAGCTTGTTCATGTTTAACATATGCTTTGTTAAACATTCCTAAAGTATCTATAAATCCTTAGTACATGTTATTATGTGCCCTATAGTAAAGTGAAGACAGTTCATCATTTACAACTGTCTGTTAATGTGTTTGTTCATGTTTAACATATGCTTTGTAAAACATTCCTAAAGTATCTATAAATCCTTAGTACATGTTATTATGTGCCCTATAGTAAAGTGAAGACAGTTCATCATTTACAACTGTCTGTTAATGTGTTTGTTCATGTTTAACATTATGCTTTGTAAAACATTCCTAAAATATCGATAAATCCTTTGTACATTTTATTATGTGCCCTACAGTAAAGTGAAGACAGTTCATCATTTATGACTGTCTGTTAATGTGGACTTTCTCCTTACCTGTTGCAAACTACCTGGCTTTCATGAATGCAGACACCAAACAATTACTAGAATTATCTTTCATGTTAAGCAAATGATGCGTAAGACATTCGTAAAGAGTATGTAAACCATTTGCAGACGTTATCATGGGCCTGAGCCTAGTTGCTTCTTTTGGGCTTGTTTTTATAGACCTGTCCGCGTGTTTCTTTTTCAAAATCTGGCAACACACTGATTACCTGCATTACACCTGCAGTAGCCTACTAGGGAGGAAGTGAACAGTGATGCAGTTGCAGACTGGACAGAAATATGTCTAATTCCTGTTTGTTTTAACTGTCTTGTTGCAGGTGATCGAGTAACATAAAATGGCTAATCTTACACACATGAAGTAGCATTATGACCAGGGGGTATTTTGATGGTGGCTGTTTGTATCCACAATGTTTGTTTTGATGTGTAGGCTAGTAATGTCCTCCATGCTTAGCAGTTTAGCTTAGCAGCTAAAGCTAACTTGCACTGGGAGGTGGTGACTGCAGAGGCTCCAAGCTGCTACTCTGTGATTCTGTTGTGATGAATTTCTTTGTTTAAATGTCAGTGTGTGTGCTGTGGCCAAGAGTTGCTACATTTTATATCTTAATGAATTGTTTTATACTTTTATACTCTATAACGTTACTTCTGCCACTTTTTGATGTCACATATTGTACTAATCATTGTTAAACATGAAATAATAATGCATAGTCTTCACTTTACAACAAGGCCCATGAACGTTTAAAAATGGTCAACATGCTCTTTACGAATGTCTTACGAATCATATATTAAACATGAAAGATAATTCTAGTAATTGTTTGGTGTCTGCATTCATGAAAGCCAGGTAGTTTGCAACAGGTAAGGAGAAAGTCACATTAACAGACAGTTGTAAATGATGAACTGTCTTCACTTTACTATAGGGCACATAATAACATGTACTAAGGATTTATAGATATTTTAGTAATGTTTTACAAAGCATATGTTAAACATGAACAAACACATTAACAGACAGTTGTAAATGATGAACTGTCTTCACTTTACTATAGGGCACATAATAACATGTACTAAGGATTTATAGATACCTTAGGAATGTTTTACAAAGCATATGTTAAACATGAACAAACACATTAACAGACAGTTGTAAATTATGAACTGTCTTCACTTTACTATAGGGCACATAATAACACGTACTAAGGATTTATAGATACTTTAGGAATGTTTAACAAAGCATATGTTAAACATGAACAAGCTACCAATAGCTTGTATATATTATGTAACATCAGTTACAAATGATTTAATAATCATTTACAGATGTATTATACATGGCTTATTCATGAATAGTTTTACTACTTACTAATACCTTTATAGATGATTTGTAACCGTAGTTATAAAGGTTTTAGTAATCATTTACAAATGTCAATAAACAGGTTGTTAATGATTTGTTAATAGTCTACAAACGGCTTATAAACGTTTATAAATGCTTTAGAATGGGTCGTTACAAATGATTTAATAATCATTTACAGATGTATATAAATGGCTTATTCATGAATAGTTCTCTACTTACTAATACTTTATAAATGATGTGTAACTGTAGTTATAAAGGTTTTAGTAATCATTTACGAATGTCAACAAACAGGTTGTTAATGATTTGTTAATAGTCTACAAACTGCTTATAAACGTTTATAAATGCTTTATAACGGGTAATTATTGTAAAGTGCTACCGGATTTTCTTTTGGAAACCACAAATTGTGCTCATTTTTCATTTTTCATTTAGGGTCGCGTCGGTTCTTTCGCTCCCGTTCGCTCCCGTGTTTCATTTTTCATTCTTCATTTTAAAACAAGTTACGTTCGTTTCGCTCCCGTCTTTAATTTTTCATTCTTCAATAAAAAATAAAAAATGAAACGTAAGAAAACAGGGTTTTGCTTTTTCATTCTTTCATTTCTCGATCTTAATCAAAGATACTGTAAAGACAAGACCAGAAGCGGAAGTAGATTTAGTACTTAAAAATAAAAGTGTATATATATATATATATTAAATATAATTGTATTATACCGTAGGCTACATGATTATAACATTACTATGGCTACACCAATGTTAGACAGATGGACATATATATAGATAGATACATAGATAGATATATAGATAGATAGATAGATAGATAGATAGATAGATAGATAGATAGATAGATAGATAGATGATATAAATATATTATACTGTAGGCTACACGGTTATAACATAAACATAATTATGATAGGCTATATTATTATATTAGGCTATTAACATTATGCAAGCTAATTATATTTACCATGGTTACGTCAATAAGAAGACAGACAGACAGATCTATATCTGTCTGTCTGTCTGTCTGTCTGTCTGTCTGTCTGTCTGTCTGTCTGTCTGTCTGTCTGTCTGTCTGTCTGTCGGACGGATGGACGGACGGACGGGCAGATATACTGTAGGCCTACGTGATTCTCTTCTTTTCATTTAGACATGCGTTTTTTCATCCAAAATGTGTGTTATATTTATATTATTTAGTTGCAGCATGATTAATTAATAGCAATATTACGGAATAGGAAAACAGAAATAAATCTACCTATATAATTCGAACTTGGAAAGTTGGGTTGAGACTTGAGAGCTATAGGCGTCGCTACTCATTGAACCATCGAAATTACATCTCTGCTGACGTTTTAATCGGATACAGCATAGGTGGGCACTAGGGACATCTGGGCACCAGGAAGAGTGGGTACTATGTGCACTGCCTGTGAGATTGAATTCTTTATTAACAATGATTATTAACACCAGTTTTCCCTGTGCCCAGTCTTCCTGGTGCCCAGATTTCCCTCGCGCCCACTCTTCTCCACCCCTAAGTGCCCACTCTTCCAAGTGCCCACATGTCCCTAATGCCCACTCGTCCAAGGTGCCGTCATGTTATCCTGCCAGAAAAATAAAACTTAAAAAATTAAAGTTGACACTTCTCTTGATTGTGGGAAAATGTTCTATCTGTTTATATTTTCTAATTGTGTATATATTGCTAATCTGATAGTGTCCTACCAGTCTCAACTGTGTTAGATTCAACCTTAGATTATAGCACCAACTAACGATGTCTGCTTTCAAATAGGCCCACTAATGGCCAACTGAACATTTTTAACCCAACTGTATAATGACTGTTTTTGAAATCCCCAGCAGTTACAAAGGTTGTTTTTCTCCTTGAAACACTATTAGGAATCAGATATATCAAGATGCATACATGTACTTTAGCCAATCTATTTAATTTAGACATAAGCTTTTTCATCCAAAATGTGTTGGCTTTAGTTGCAGTATGATTAATAGTAATACAACCTGACGACTTTAAGTCATACAGTGTGTACCAGCCATGGTAATCGAGGGAACCGAAAATAACAGATCTTCCCAGAGTGAGATGTGAACCTCTTAACTGTGGGGGGTAGTTAATATTGTATTGGTAGGAGGTGGCACCAAGAGCCACGGTAGAACATTGAAGCGGCCATCGCCTGGTGGTCAAATCTGGGATTGCAATAGTTCTACATATAAAACGCCACTGCGCATGCTTCTACCGTTTGAAACCCACAGGTTGTCGAGGCGCAACGCTATTGATACTCACCAGTAGATTATGTAAAATGTATTGAATGAATTCAAAACCTGTAAAATGACATCCTGCACATTGCCGTGGCCCGTGGGTATGCACATCAGCTCTGGATTTTGCATTACTTTATTATTTTTACACAAATAATGCCAAAAAAGAGGGGGAGATATTTAGCCAATAGAGCTCTAATCATAATGATTAGAGCCCTATTTGTTCTCTACTGGTTTAACAATTCCCCTTTTTTGGCGTTATTGACCATATAATGCAAGAGGTTATTTGTGTTATTTGTGTAACTTGTAATCAATGAACAACCAAACGTCCAGACTCCAGTGCGCAATGGCAGGGAGAGATTGAGCTCGATCGTTCATGGTGATTATTCCAAAAGTATTACAATTATGACAAACATAGGCTACAACCGTATGTAACCATTTGTAAGGAATGATCCCATCACGGGCACTGTGTGCCATAGGGCAGGGTCTGAATATTGTAGCATCCAAGTTCATGAGATTCCAGATTTCCAGCCAGTTGTAAAGACTCGATTTAAAATTACTACTGCAATATCAACATTATTACGTTTGGACACCTGGATTTCCTAGGTCTATATCCTTCTATGTAGGCCTACTGTAGACAGAGTAGACAGACAGACAGACAGACAGACAGACAGACAGACAGACAGACAGACAGAAACGGTCAGAGACGCACCAGTACCACCGAGTGCTAGTATGGAGCTTGTTGTTGCGTCTTTGAACAGTTCACACAGCGAGCAAAACTTGGGGAGCCCGATTTGGGGGCTACGCAAACAGGGACTATTAATTAACCATGCTACAAGTAAATAGTATAACACACATTTTGGGTGAAAAGGCGCATGTGTAAATGAAAATAAAATAATATATTGGCTATAATCAAGTCTACTTATCAATCTGTCCGTAAGTCCGTCCGTCCGTCCATCCAGACAGACAGACAGACACTGAATATTGATAAGCTCTGATGTACCAGTCCAAAGTTCCATTGTATCTTTTGTATTGATAGTATTCACGTTTTGTTTATACCGATTCTGAAACACTTGATGACAATGAGTGGCTTCATTTTTTTTTAAATTGTTTTAGGTTACTACATTAGATAGATAGATAGATAGATAGCACCGGGAGCGCACGTATGGTACCCTCAGTCTGTCCAGTCTGAGTGTGTCCCTTTGCCTATATTGCCTCCCCAGCGCACCTCAGCATAGAAAAGGACGCTGCAACCACTGTCTGATAGAACATCTGCAGATGTTTATTATTGTGTATTGAGGAAATCTAACATGCTGTAGTACAGTAGGTCTATAACATGACCTGCTGAGCTTTATAAGGCTGCTTCATCGTTGCAGACGGCAGTGCTTTCTACGGGCATAATATTGTCAAACCCTTACACTGATGACTGACAGGGCATTAGTGAAAGCAGCTACCAGTTATTTGAAGATATTAATCTGTTCCGCTATATAGGCGATTTAAATTGTAGGCTACTGTGTGGAAATAACTGCAGTGTGTATTTATGTATAGGCTAGTAACGGTAACAGCCAGGATAGGTGGGCACCAAAACATTCTGGGCACTAGGGATAACTGGGCACCTTGGACGAGTGGGCATGAGGGACATGTGGGCACTTGGAAGAGTGGGCACTTAGGGGTGGAGAAGAGTGGGCGCTAGGGAAATCTGGGCACCAGGAAGACTGGGCACCGGGAAAACTGGTGTTAATAATCATTGTTAATAAAGAATTCAATCTCACAGGCAGTGCACATAGTACCCACTCTTCCTGGTGCCCAGATGTCCCTAGTGCCCACCTATGCTGTATCCGATTAAAACGTCAGCAGAGATGTAATTTCAATGAGTAGCGACACCTATAGCTCTCAAGTCTCAACCCAACTTTCCAAGTTCAAATTATATAGGTAGATTTGTTTCTGTTTTCCTATTCCGTAATATTGCTATTAATTAATCATGCTGCAACTAAATAATATAAATATAACACACATTTTGGATGAAAAAACGCATGTCTAAATGAAAAGAAGAGAATCACGTAGGCCTATATCTGCCCGTCCGTCCGACCGACAGACAGACAGACAGACAGACAGACAGACAGACAGACAGACAGACAGACAGACAGACAGACAGACAGACAGACAGACAGACAGACAGACAGACAGACAGACAGACAGATATAGATCTGTCTTCTTATTGACGTAACCATGGTAAATATAATTAGCTTGCATAATGTTAATAGCCTAATATAATAATATAGCCTATCATAATTATGTTTATGTTATAACCGTGTAGCCTACAGTATAATATATTTATATTATCTATCTATCTTTATCTATCTATCTATCTATCTATCTATCTATCTATCTATCTATCTATCTATCTATATATCTATCTATATATCTATCTATATATATGTCCATCTGTCTAACATTGGTGTAGCCATAGTAATGTTATAATCATGTAGCCTACGGTATAATAAAATTATATTTAATATATATATATATATATATACACTTTTATTTTTAAGTACTAAATCTACTTCCGCTTCTGGTCTTGTCTTTACAGTATCTTTGATTAAGATCGAGAAATGAAAGAATGAAAAAGCAAAACCCTGTTTTCTTACGTTTCATTTTTTATTTTTTATTGAAGAATGAAAAATTAAAGACGGGAGCGAAACGAACGTAACTTGTTTTAAAATGAAGAATGAAAAATGAAACATGGGAGCGAACGGGAGCGAAAGAACCGACGCGACCCTAAATGAAAAATGAAAAATGAGCGCAATGGGCGGATTTCTGTTTGTGGTTTCCAAAAGAAAATCCAACTGCCAGAAAGTACACAGACCCTTTTTAAAGCAAACATTTTTACTTGAATCTTTGCTTCTGGGGATTCTACAAATGTCTTCTAAATCCTAAAAGTTGTTTTTGGAAAAAACTTATGTTGCTATAATATCAGTGGTTCTCAAACTTTTTCATGTCAAGGACCCCCAAAATGATATGTATTTGGCCGCAGACGCCCATCTCAAAATATTTTGTTCTTAAAAATATTAATGTTCAAATAGCAGATCTACAAGCTCATAGCTATCATCACTCTGTGCTTGTATATCTGCACTTTTTGAATAGCCAAAGAAGTCCAAAATGACACAGATGCGTTCCTGTCTTAATCGGTTAATGTGGAGATACAAAATGTTAACTCTTTATCGGCCAACAGAAGCAGGATTTGTCTCTGATCACGGTTTGTGTTCACAGGACACCGGTCTTCAGATAGACAGACTGTGCTCCTTCCTTGGTTTGTGTCCGTCAGCCGAAGAGAAGGAGAGCATCAGAGCAGGAGTGCAGTTTGACAGCATGAAGAACAACAAGATGGCCAACTACTCCACTGAAGCAGAAATGGATTTCAAAGTCTCTCCCTTCATGCGGAAAGGTGAATAGATCATTCATTGGTTCTCAAAGTGGGGTCCGGGGACCCCCAGGGGTCCTTGAGGGAGTCCCAGGGGGTCCCCAGCTAAATGATAGATAGTTAGGAACCAAATGGACCCTTATGGTTCCATTTGTACACTCTCATAGTTACATTAAAGGTAGGGTAAGTGATTTTTTTGGGTATTTATTTTGTTTTTTGTTAAAAAGGTTAAAGCACTTTATTCTGATAGTAATCATTGCTACAGAGCGTTTGTTCAGTCACAGGGGTCTCTCCAGCTTTTTAGTAAACAGAATATATGTACATTTTGAGATAGGTGACAAAATTTAAGCCAATCAGGAGAGAGCACTGAAAATGCATTTTCTGTTTAATAAAGAGCTGGAGAGACATGGAGACTCCTTTTACTGAACAAACACTCTATAGCAATGAGTACTATCAGAATATAGAGCTATTTAACACTTATGTTAATCAAAGTAAATCACTTACCCTACCTTTAACATTGATTTTACAATATAAATTGGGGTCGCAGAGATAGAAATGCCATTAAGTGGGGGTCCGTAGCCTAATAATGCATGGGGGTCCTTGAAATTAAAATGGTTGAGAATCACTGCTAGAGCCGTAAAAATCTTCTCTTGTGGGGGTCCCTGGCATATTTTTTCAAATTGGGGTCCGCGGGCTAATAAGTATTAATCTGGGGGTCCTTGACATTTAAAAGTTTGAGAACCACTGGAATAGACGATGCGATGATACAAGGAGATCATTTCTCCTGCAGTTTATGAGTAGTGTTGGGATCCTTAGGACAGGGGTCTTCAACAGGGGGTCCGGGACCACTAGGGGGTCCTCAGAGCTACTATATATAGGGGGTCCGCCAAATCTTTGTGTGATAGGATGTTTTTTGTTACATTAACCACTTCAACCCTATGGCATCCCTATTCTGAGGAGAACATTAGCCAAAATAATAATACGGCTCACAACGCCTCACGCCGCGAGGCGTTGTGAGCTTGTAGATCGGCTATTTTCAGCATGCAACCAAGTGTAAAATCAGCCATTACAATTCCATCAAGGAATTTTAGTCGACTAAATCAACTGTAGATTTAGATTTGATTCAAAAGACTATGACTAAAACTGAGTCAAAATTTGCTGTCAAAATCAACACTACCCAACAACTCAACTCAACCTTGAATCCCTATATGATCGGATGAGATTTAGAAATCTTGTGAAATTTTGTGATCCAAGATCAGACAATCCAGCCAAATGTTGTCCCGGTATTTCAAAAAAAATCGGGATAGGATCACTCTGATCCAGATTCAGCCTTTTCAAGATTGCCAGATACTGATTTTGGCCCAAAGGACACTTTTTTCTTGTGCCCAGAATAAGGATTCAGATGTGACTAAAATACATGAAAATGTTAATCAACCATAAAGGCTACAAATACGGTACTATTTTAATTTATAAACCTTAACATTTTATTCATAATGAAACATATTTAAATTCACTGTGTAGTGTGTTTTGCTATGGTAATCCACTCGAAATCTAGCCCTCCAATGTGGTCTAAGGCAAATTGAAGCTTGAATTTGATTTGCTGATCTGATGTTTTTTTGGTTTTGAACCCCAAACTCCAAATCTGATCGGATTAGATAGGGATTAAATAAATGTTTAGACCTCGTTATTTGGCTCATTATAGCTTTTGCAGCACGTGTGTTGAACAATGCCAAGGACACTGGCACAGGTCACTTTCCTGTCCAAAACTTTTACTTTTCAGGATTAAAAAATAGCAAAAATGGCAAAAATATAATTGTCCTCAAAAATGACTTAGGCCATTAGTTTAGCAAGGTGACGAAATAGAAGTGTATAACCTAGAAGCAAGAGCCTTGCACACAGCACCTTTAAGTCAGTCAAACTGTCCTTCTTCTTGATTATTCTTTTTTCTTTTGATTATTTTCCTTGTGGCATATACCTAGAATATTATTATTATTATTATTATTATTATTATTATTATTATTATTATTATTATTATTATTGTGGGATCGCTTTAGCGATCATTGTGGGATCGCTTTAGCGATCACACTAATGTTATCTTCACTATTTATCATTATTATTATTATTCCCACAGTTTTTAGGGTCATTTCAATGGAGAAATGACATTTAATGACGTCATAAAGCATAATGCCATTCTAGTCATAATGCATAATGCCATTCTAGTGACGTCATAATACTGATGTCATTGTATTATGACCCTACTATAACACTACTAACACTATCAATACTCAATACCAGCTCATTCTTAGCAATCCCACACTGTTTCTTCAGGAACAGTACTTTCTAGTTGTTATTGTTATTGTTATTATTATTATTATTGTCTCCGCCGGAGGTGGAGAGTATGTTTTCGCTTCGTCCCGCCGTGTGTTAGCATGGCCCCTAGCCAAGCTAACATTGGTCAAGCTCCACGTGACACGTGTCAATATGTTGACACCAATGCCTTTGATTGGCTAGAGGGACGTATGACGAAATAAAACCCTATAAATAGGTGTGTCACTTCAAAAAGCCATTTATGTTCTTTGAAGTGAGGTAAGACAGGATCAATCAGTCTTGATTGGAACAGTACCTTCCTGTCTAGGGTAAAATATATATCTTTTACCCTACTGTATCTCATTAGTTATTGCTATGATAATATAATTGCTATATATCAGATGCGTCATAGTATATATACATTTTTGTAATACAGTAATACATTTATGACAATTAATATTATTGTCTGTTCACCAGCCAGAGGTTGTATCTCATTACTTATTGTATCTCATTACTTATTGTTATGATAATATAATTGCTATGATATAGTAATATGTTCTATTTTACGTAAAAATTAGAACATTCCTAGAGAACTATGGTTAAAGATAGGGTAAGTGATTTCATTTGATTAAAATAGCACGGATCTGCTGGCGGAGACTTGTGCTCCGAGGAGCACATTTTCTAGTTATTATTATTATTATTATTATTATTATTATTATTATTATTAATGATGCTGCCACAATGTTGTGAGGAACCAGAACAAAGTACATTTTACTTGTGAGTACCTATACATGTACACAAGACGTAACAATAAAGAACACCTTGAACCCTGATCTTCTAGGAAAGGTTGGTGACTGGAAGAACCATTTCACCGTGGCCCAGAATGAACTGTTTGATGAAGACTACAAGACAAAGATGAAGAATCCCACTCTACAATTCCGTATCGAAGTGTAGAGATGTCTGGCCAGGTCATATGCAGGCATAAAGATGGATCATGGATCAACACTATAACTTGATGCATAATATGGTGCTGAAAATGGGTGATCAGTGTTGTGCGAATTGTTCGTTTTTTGTTAGTTTGTTTATACATTTTCTTTTCTATTAATATGTAGGATTCATGTTAACATGTATTTTCACACATTTAACCACTTAAACATGCTGCCCCCCTTTCTAGTATTAATACGTGACTAATCTAATATACGTTGAATCCGCTTCAAGTAAGTGGGTTTGTACAGTAGGCTATATCAGTGCAGTGGGTTTGTAGTTCAGTGGCTTTTGTAAGAATAGTTCCCAAATTCTACAGCTATAGTTCTCAAGGCATCATGAGCCATGATCTTTTGAAATTAGACTTTGTCCCAACATCTCCAACACAAAAAATTTAAAACTTTTAATAAAGACATACATTACATTACATTACAGTCATTTAGCAGATGCTTTTATCCAAAGCGACTTACAATAATTGCATTCAACATAGGTAGGCAAGGAAACTACTAATCACAGAAGTCTTAAGTGCATTCTCTTCTAAAACAAGTAACTAAGAGTATACCTAGCGCTAAGGTAAAAGTGCAATATATCAGCTAACCTACCTACTTTCTTAAACAGATGAGACAAATAGGAACATCAAAGACAAACAAGTCTTTAATTTAGGCCTCAAGCAACCAAATGAAAGAAACATATATGTTATATTCATCATCAATGCTGTTATTATTCATCAATATTTCAATACTAATGACAATAAAGAGTTTGATGAGACTCTGGCTGTTCATCCGAGTGTCTTCACGAAGGCCTTGTGGAAGACCCACGATAATATAGTATTGTACATAATCACCTGATCAGTTATTTGAGATAATTACGATTATATATTTGTTTCATGATTGTCAGAATAGTTGTGATGTGACCCCGTTATGAGGTTGTGTATGAGCTATTTTCCTCTATTTGTCTTATTTAGTTTTAGTATTATTAAATGATTAAATATGGCCTGTTTTGCCCGTAGTACATTATTTATCATTATTCCTTTGTGCGCCCGGCTTTGGCGGTGACTGTTCTGCACATGTCAGGGGGAGCGATTCCAGAGAGGGCGTAAAGGCAGGGTACAGGGGTTGTTTTAATGCACCCAGTCACTATCCTGCAGGTCTCATTGAGGATAGGGTCTACTTTGCATGCGTGGCTTGATTTATACCATGCTGGGCAGGCAGACAGAACTGGCACGGGCTAATCGTGACGCCACCCTTGGCTGTCACAGACAGAGTTGCCTTTGTCAGTCCAGTCCAGAAGCCCTTCATTGACCTCCCCCTTACGCCAGGTGTTACCTTTGGGCCGGGGATGGAGACATTACTGCAACAAACTGCGAGAGACTCTGCAGCAGTTCATGGCTTCGCGGCCTGGGCCTGCTCCTAGGGGAGCCCGGCAGCCAGAAGAAATCCTGGCAGCCACAGAGGCTCTCAGCTCGTCTTCAGCAGCGACTGGAGTCTCTACCCCCACTGTCAGCCCAGCCTCCAAGGCAGCGGCAAGGTAACCAGGGGAGGGGGTCCCAACAACGCCGTCCACAGCGCAGAGGCCCCCAGGCTGGACGCGGCCGCCCTGCGGCTAGGGGGGATGGTCCCCAGCACTCAGCCTGACCGACCCGACGGTCGAGAGGTGTAGGTGGTCAGATTTGGGGCTCCTTGACGGTGTCGTGCATACGTTGCAGAATGCCAGGGCCCCTGCTACTAACGCAGCTTATGTGACCAGATGGCACATGTTTAGTGCGTGGTGCGACAGTCATGATGCCATTCCAGGGCCATCCCCTCAAAAAGGGGAGAGGCGCAAAGACTCACAGTGCACCCTACACAATTTCAAAGTTGAAGCCCCATAAGGTTTCACCATACAAATTGGTAAGAACCTGTATAATGTTCTGACTTAGAAAAAAAGTATCTTAGAGCTGTGACTTTAACCCAACAGGAAGTCAGCCATCTTGAATTTATACTTCCGTTCTAGTGCATCTTATGCTATTTTCACGGGTCATACTTTAACAAACTCCTCCTAGGAGGATGGTCAGATTCACCTCAAACTCGCTCAGTGTACATAAAAGACCTTAATGATGAAAAGTGTTCGGAAGACGGCGTGACTGTGGCGAAGCGGCAAACTTCATGTTTTGCCGCTAAACAAGGGACAATAGCCGATTTACGAGGTAGAGTTTTCTTTTTTTTATATGTAACTTTTGAACTGATTGCCATACAGACTTTTGGGTGACCTCATTACGTAAATTCCCTGGCTGTTGTTGTTTTCACAAAGTCTGTAAATTAGTCATTGGAGACACTTGTAATCTTCTTTCCCCCGACACGGTCGAGGCAGAAGGCCGCCACCCTAGAGCCTAGGGTCTGCCTGACGTTTCTTCCAGTTAAGAGGGAGTTTTTCGTTGCCACTGTCGCAAAACTGCTTGCTCAGGGTGGGATGTCGGGTCTCTACTCTACATGTAAAGTGTCTTGAGACAACTTGTTGTGATTTGACACTTTAATAAAATTGAATTGAATTGAATTGAATTAATCCGAAAGTCACCGGTTTAATTCCCGGACTGTTCAGTGTCAATGAGCAAGCCACTTAATCCCCAACTCATCATGACCCATCTGAGCAGCCATCAGCTGGGTGAAGCTGAAACCGAAACTGTCCTGTCTGATAAAAAAAAAAGTCTGTGTCTCTTAGTATGTGTTCATGTACATCTGTCTTGGATTGTGCATACCTGGCTGTGTTGGCCTGCCTAAAACAGTGATTCTCAACCTTTTGAATCTCAAGGACTCCCAATTTGATATCCATTGATAGGCTACGGACCCCCATTTGTACCAGTTTTACCTCTGGCACCCTCATTCTACTTCATCATTTGTACACCCTCAGAGTTACAGATCCGTAAAGGGTCCATTTGGTTCCATTTGTACACTTTCATAGTCACAGACCCGTTACGAGTCAATTTGGTTCTATGCGTACACTCTCAGAGTTAAAGACCTGTAATTCTGAATGGGGAAATAAACCGCGACCCAGGTAAAGTAAATTGTGTCAGACTTCTGTGCTCTCTATTGGTTTCATTTGTACACTCTCAAAGTTACAGACCCCTAAGGGTCCATTTGGACCCCTGATGGTCCCCGGACCACCAGGTTGAGAACCAGTCGCCAAACACCTAATAAACCTTGACGGTCTCGTACGTATCGGGGAACGGTACACTGATGTGTCCATCTCCAGCCACTAGGGGGAGCGCTCCGACGAGGGGGACCACGTTCCAGGACAGCGTCAGCTTCACGTTCTCGTTGGCCCTCAGGCCGTTCCCGTCGTCCAAGAAGGGGTATTTCAAGTCCACGTCTTTCAGGCGGAGTTGAGTGTCCTCGTCGCCTCGAAGCAGGATCTTATCCCACAGGACCACCTGGTTCACGGCGTTACTCGACGTTGCGTACTCCGCGCACACGTACACGTACAGCTGCTTGACGTTCCAGTCGAAGACGGGCCGGAAGTCGGCCGTGAGGTCGAACGCGACGTACGCCAGGTCGCCAGTCCCCCCGTAGTCCCTGAGGTCCCTCACCAGGACCCGGGTCACACGAACGTCCACTGCCGCGGCGCGTCTGTCTTTGAAAGCCGTTGCGAGGACGCAGGCCAAAGTCAAGGCCGCCAACGCCCACAGAACGCATGCCCCCAGCTCATTTGCCCTCGATACAAACGTGTTCATCCTGAAATAAACCAATGGATAAAACGTTTAAAAAGGGTTTAAAACTATTCAGTATAAACAGCAACAGTCATCAGTTAAGTGATCCTCCTTTACTGGGCTAATAGAGTGCAACTAGGACAAGATTTGGATAGCCCCTTCTTTCTGCTTTGTCCGTTTCTAAAGAATAGCAACAACATCCTGTATTTTATACACTGGGTGATGTCATCTGTGATGTCATTGGTTATGTCCCTGGGGTCGACGACAGACAGACAGACAGACAGACAGACAGACAGACAGACAGACAGACAGACAGACAGACAGACAGACAGCGTCATGTCCAGGGGGTGTACTTCTATATCTTTTGACATATGAACAACATGTCCAGGGGGCATGGCTGGCGGAGAGTATTCACACATCAAACCGCCTCAAGCTACAGAAACAGGAGACAGGCTCCTGCCCTATCATTGGGCCAGATGGCTCGGGAACCTTTGGTTTCCAAGGCTACTTGCTTGCTTTGCTTTCACACAATACAGGCTGGTGGCAGACATGCTTGGCAGACGCACGCACGCACGCACGCACGCACGCACGCACGCACGCACGCACGCACGCACGCACGCACGCACGCACGCACGCATGCACACACACACACACACAGGGCTGAAAGAGAGAGGGTAAAGGTCTCACTGTCCTAAGGCAGATCTACATAAGGCAGATCTACATTTAGGCCGATCTAGATTTCCATATTAGGGCATCAGCTTCCCTGATTGGTCAACCCATCGACTTTTCAGATTGGCCAAGATGTTGTTATGTATTTATTTTCAACCGTATCTTCATAATTGATTTTATTCATTAATTATTTTTGCCAGACCCAGGGGGTCGGCCTACATGAGGCTTTGTCGGTCGGTCGGTCGCTCGGTCGGTCGGTCGGTCGGTCGGTTCGGTCGGTCGGTCTGTCCCTCTTTTCCTCTGCACACACGTCATGCGCGAAGTCCGGCCATTCAGATTTCAACCACTAGGGGTCTAGCAGTGCTCCGAGGAGCACCTTTTCTAGTTGTAGAGAGGTACGCGGCCCTCACACCTACGCTGCACCGCCAATCCGACCGATATGCCCATAGGGAGATCTCTGTATCTGTCAGTCCTTGTCCCTTTTATGCCCATTTATGGAGGTCCCTGATGTCATCAGTATATGCCCATGTACAGTATGGGCATGCTGATATGCCCAAATATGGAAATCTCTGTATCTATCAGTCCTTGTCCCTTTTATGCCCATATATCCATATATGGAGATCTCTTTATCGGTCAGTCCTTGTCCCTGGGCATTCCCCCTTTTGTGCCCCATATATGGAACTGACTGATGTGTTTGTGCCAACACACTCGACATTTGGGCTTAGCTGCATTGGTAACTCCTTATATGGTTGTGGCTGAGTCATGGTGACACGAATGTGACGTCAGAGGTCCACACGCCGGCCGGCCGGCCGGTCCTCCCTTAAGCCAATTTTAATATAGGATATTGTGACATCACAATATACAATATAAAGGGAAGTGCGCCAAATAGCACTCCATTCGTCAAAGTGATCCGGTCAACAAGAGGAGGATAGCCTTCACACACTGATTTGAAAAAGGTTTTTTTCATCCTTATAACTGTCAGGAAAGAATCCAGACAGATATACAGAGCAAGACTCAACGAATCCACTTTGATCCATGGTGGCGGCGATGCGTGAAATGTCCCAGTGGGTGGAGCATCTGGAAGGAGGTCCACACAGATCCTTCCATGCAGCCGTGGCGGTGGGGGACAGGGTGTTCTCCTTTGGAGGATGGGAGTTATCCTGTGGAGGGAAGAAGTTTTCTGGAGGGGATCTGACCACGGGTCAGATCGACGTGCACATCTTCAACGCGGTATCTTTGCGCTGGAGGAAACTGCCCCCAGTGACAACTGGAAGAGGAGAACCGCTACTTGAGGTTCCCTCCATGCGCTGCTACCACACAGCTGTGCTCATAGGAGATATCATCTACATCTGGGGCGGGTATACAAACACATGGACGTACTCCAACGAGCTTTATGCATTTAATGTCGAAACCCACAGATGGTATAAGCCTACAATTTCTGGGGCTGTTCCACAGGAGATGAAGGGCCATTCAGCCTGTGTCTTGGGGAAGGTCATGTATATCAATGGAACGTGGTATCAATGGAACAGTGTATGGAATGACTTCATTCCATACACTGACATATACAAGTTGGACACCGCCACAATGGTCTGGTCTTTAATTAACACCGGAGGCACTGCACCGCCTGTTTCAGAATTTCACTCTGCCACGGTCATCGGGACAAAGATGTTTGTATTCGGGGGCTGCCGGAATCAAGAGAATTATAGCAAAAAAGAAGGCTGCTACAGCAACATCAGAGTGTTTGACACAGAGACCAACTGCTGGCTGAGCATGCCTTCTGCACAGCTTCATCCAGTAGGACGCACAGATCATTCAGCCTTCGCCTACAAGGGAGAGCTGTACATATTCGGTGGCCGCACCTGGGAGCACGTGACCTTCAGCGATCTGTGGAAATTCAATGCAGAGAGCTTCTCCTGGAAGAAGGTGGAGCCCAAGGGGAATCACCCGTCTGGGAGATATGGGACGGTCTGTTGCATGGTGGGAGATCGCACCATCCTCTTTGGAGGTGAATGTGACACCATGGCATTTGAAGACCTGTATATCTTAGATTTAAGTCCTAGTTTAAAGACGTTGTGCAAGCTAGCGGTTGTCCAGCACAGTCTGGAGCGGTCAGAACTCCCACATGACATTAGGTGGGAGTTTAGATGTGCTCAGAGATAACAACAAGAGCAAGAATGGTGTGGAAGAAACGCTTCACTACTGTGTAGTCCCATGTTCATGAAGCCCACTCACTACATGAAACACGTGATACGTCAGCTGAAATGTTTGGGAAGGTTCTTTTTTCTGAAATGTTTTGGGACAAAGGACATTGATCATACCATAATATTTTCACATTTGAATAACTGTCTGTTTATGTTGATTTATTTCTAAAGAACAGGATGGACAAACTCTTTTTTAAATCATCATTATTTGGTCTATCTGGTGGGAGGAGCCATGTGCTATAAAAGGGGTGAGCTAGTGTCTTACCGTCAGTATGCTGCTGTCTACTGGGTGACTCAGTAGCTGTTGTATCTCCAAGGAGATGGTTGATGGTCTCTTTTGTTTTTGCCAGACATTTTCATAACACTTTTGGAAAATAAGCATGTTAAACTCTGCTGAGCTGTGTGTCTTGCCATCCTTTGGTTGTGTCCAGTTGTGGTAAAAGGTTACGTAGGCCTACTACCCTCAACCGAGGCAGGGGTGTGACAATATGTAGGCCCAGAAGGTTATTTAGATAGCATGCAAGTTAGATGTTTACCTGGTATCCTATTTCAAATGCACCAAACATGACCAAACATCCTCTTTTACCAGGACACGTCCTCTTTTTGGGACATTAAAAAACGGAGCAATTTTTTTGTTTGTTTTGTTTTTAAAATAAATTCCTTACAATGTCTGGGTTTTTGATTATCATGTACCACAGAAAATTAACCACTTAAACCCCAACTAAAAATAGCAGATCGAAAAGCTTGTCGATCGACTATTTTCAGCGAAGGCTTTCCCCACAATAACAGAAAACCAAAAACATACTAGTATTGAGCCTAGTATTACTAGTATTGAGTAGGGACTCCGGTTACCCATATGAGGGTTAAGTGGTTAAATATAAGTTGTTACAATGTAAGTTCTCCGATTGTGTTCGGAAATACTCACTGAGAAACTCTCAGAGATTTCCGAACGACCCCGTGAACTTTGTATTATACATAATTGATTGATTGATTGAAAAATGTATTAGGCAAAAGAATGTAAAACAGCACAGTTACATTTATAATACTTTTGTCTAAAAGGTCCGACCAAAAAAGTCCTTGCGGACTTGTTTCCGTTGGGGTCCTTGAATTAATTTCATAGACATAGTAGCAACCAAACAGTTCAAATCAACATAAGAAACAGAGAAAACTAGAAAAAGTGCTCCTCGGAGCACAGGTCTCCGCCAGGTCAGGTACGTTATTCTGGCCTCCTGGTGGCGCTATAATAAGCCAATGTGAAAAGGGTGCCAACCGTATCATTTATTCTTGCATTGACACTGCATTCATGATTTGAGGCATTTTATTCCAAAAATGTGTTTTGCTAAATTAGACCTGCTGGTGGCGCTATAACAGGCCAATGTGAGAAGGGTGGCATTTCTTCCTGGCTTAGTGGGAATGTGCGTGTGAAATTTCACGGAAATCGCAAGCTGTGTGTATACTTTGAGGCATTTTGTTCAAAACGGACCAATCCTGCAAACTTTGGAAGCCGACCTTAGGCAATGAGGATAGGATATGGGAAATTGGACAGATCCGTGTTGATCACATGACTATAGAGATACTGTGTACTGATTTGCATGACGTTTGGATAAAATTTGTAGGAGTAATGTAAAAAAATGGGTTTTGCACAAATCGGCCTCCTGGTGGCGCTATAACAGGCCCATGTGAAATTATGGGGCAGAAGTTCTGAATTGGCATCCAGGGAGTGTGTGTGCACAGTTTCGGAGCGACCGGGCCAACGGTGCCGGAGATTAGCTGGTGACAGACGGACACACGGACACACACACGGACGGACAGGGGGTAAAACATACTCTCTCGCCATGCCTTCGGCCTGGCGGAGACAAAAATACCACTATGTACAAAAAAAGCATCATGAAAAATAAAATAAAAGTATATACAAAAAAAAGGGGGGAGGGGGGTGATATAATATGTACAGTTGCTCTCTGGTCATGTAGATTCTCAGAGCATATTTCCGGACACACCCGTTGTGAAAGGCACTGGTTTTAATGCTGAGCTAGGCTTGGCTATACCATTTTGTGCTGTGGATCCTTCTCTCTGAGCTGAATGCACTGAGCTCTTTCACATTGAATAAAAACATGTTTTTGATGGTTTTATTCTATTATTTACATTATTATTATTACTACATTCTAGAGATAATAATATTATTATCTTAGAGGCATTTTGTTACATATCTTGATGAATTTTCTTTAAAGGACGACTTCACCGATTTTCAACCTACTGTATCTTCATATAATTGGTCCTCACTAATACTCATGATAAAATTGTAAAAAAAAAAATCTACTTGGTCTGTGTCTCATAGGAGGGCTGTGGACAGTCCAGAAACCCGTCTACCAGTGACATCATCGTTAGGAATGACTTTTTTTCCCAACAAGATTTCACATTTTTTATTTAGATTTTTATTAACACGAGAACAATGGCTTCTTTCATTGCATCGCAACTTTCCAGGAATAGAAAGCCTGCAGTTTCTATTAGCTTGGATTTCCCATTGATGATGTCACTGGTAGACGGGACTCTGAACTGTCCACAGCCATCCTCTGGGACACAGACCGAGTAGAAAAAAATTGTACCATTTTATCATGAGTATTAATGATAGAAAATCGGTGAAGTCGTCCTTTAAGTATATTTTGAGGATCTCCAAGAGGCTAGTGTCCTCTTTTTGGGGATTCTCTAGGCATCGAGGACTTTATGATCTGCTTTTATTTATATTTTTTGTGTTTTTTGTTCTAAAATATAATACATTCAAAGTGTATATATCTCCGCTGTCCAGACTCAACCTGCTAACTCCAAAACGCTCATTGTTCAGGAAATGAAAAAACAAAATATAAGTTTTTCAGGAAATGAAGGAAAACGTATATTTTTAAAACAAAGCAATACTGGCTCATCAAAGTTGGTATAGTGACTTTATATATTGTCAGATACTTGCCTGTGTCATTATATTATCGCCACTTTACCCAAATCCAGTGCAAGTGGAGGTAGGAGTTTCGTACGAGCAGAAATCCAGCTGAAATGGAGTTAGGAGTCCGAACAATAGCTCCGCTGCTGAGGGAGAGGTTTCAAATGGGTCTCAATTCCCAAAAGCTAACAATGGATCTCCAAGCTCACAATACATCACAACGTGTAAATTAATGTCCTGATGCTTCATGACACTTATTATATAGGCCTGCAATAATAAACAGGACTTTAAATATTACAATAACTTCTGCAAAGAGGGGTTCACAGAGTTAGAGTTTGAGTAGAACTAGCACGACAGAAATGCTATGAACTCCTTTCTTCTTGTCACATTGCTCTCCTCATTAAACACTTCATAGATTTTAGAAATATAATACTTGTTTTCATGACATTAGTGGTGCTATGATAAACAGGTACACTGCATAGTTTTAACAGACTACGGGGAGAAAAACCCTGCCGTTTAGTTTGTTTACGTGCTGTTCCGTGCTGTTCCTCCTCTCACTGCGCAGCGCGCTCTGCTCTATGCTGTGAAAAGGCAGCAGGAGAGGACGGGGGGGAGTTTCGTGGTGTTGATGGACAGTTTGAGGATCCAATGGAGTTGGGAGGTTTTGTCAGAGGTGCTTTTAATACTTTTCATTGGGTCAAATGTTTTTATTTTTTACACTGACGTAAAGGGTGTTCAATAGCGTTGATTTATGATAAAAAAAAAGAAGCTGAAAATTGAGTTAGATGGTTGGTCCTGGACACAGACAATATAATGTAAACGGTGAGGTTCTCTTAAGGCAGCTTTCCACCGCACCGATTTTGGGCCGACTCTGCGTCGGGAAGCGTTGGATATCGCCGATCAGCAGATATTGTATATCTGCTATATTCCATAATTCCACGAGTGTGCAAATGGAACCAAATGGACCCTTAATTTGTTCACTCTCGGAATTAGGAGAGTGCATATCAAACTGGGGGTCCTTGACATTTAAAAAAAGTTTGAGAACCACTGCCCTACACACAACAAATAGTACTGTCCATGGTTCTGAATTCCATACCGTCCACATCCACTATAGGGCCAGTCCCACTCATTTAACCAAATGAACCCTATACCGTCCCTATTCTGGGCATGTCATAATATAGTAGATCTACAAGCTCGCAACACTTCACAGTACAATGCGTTTTTTTGCTATCTTTGGGGACCCCAATCGTATGTAGTAAGTTTTTTAAGTGGTTAATATACTGTATGTGTATTTTTTCTTTTTTTTACAACTTTATTTTATAGTCGTTATGTTATAAACATGTACATAGGCATAGCATATCATACAAAAAGATCACTTAAACACACACATAGGCATAGCACACAAAAGACCATATAAAACACAATCCTTCAACTAAATCTACAAAGGGACTCCAAGCTTAGACAAAGTTGTTGCGGGCTCGCACGCACGCACGCACGCACGCACGATAATACACCTGAATGACACATACAGCTGTAAAAAAAAAAGAGGGAAAAAAAGAAGAAAATAATACATTTTGTAACCGAAGTTATTGCGTTAGAAATCAAGGATCCCATGCCTTTCGGCCTGACAAATAACCTATTGCAAAGCACTGTCATCTGGACCAGTGATAATTTTGACATCAAATTGTAATCTGAAATGTTTTAGTTTTAGTCTAGTTTTAGTTGACTAAATGTCTTAACATTTTAGTCGACTAAATCTACAGTTGATTTAGTCGACTAAAATGTATTTTGATGGGCTGTGATGGCGTCATAATTCCTGATTTACACTTAGCTGCTTGACGAAAATAAAAAAATATTAAAAATAAATGAAAAAAAGTAATTGAAAAAACATTTAATTTAATTATTTTATTGTATTTTTTTTTCATTTTCCCAAAAAAATATAAAAAATAAATGAAAAAAAGTAATTGAAAAAAACAGTCTCCTCACGTATTAGAAGGATGGGTGAGGAGCTTAAGAACCAAGGACGGGTGTTTAAGAACCAAGGACGGGAGCTTAAGAACCAGGACGGGTGTTTCCGATGAAGCTAACATGGTTAAAATGGAGTTTGTATAGGAAGGGGGCGGGTCTGATAAAATGAATATCAAATATCCAAATACTGAATCAAGCAACTTAAAAACTGTCTGGGGTGCTCCAAAAAGCCTGAGTAGACTATAAAATTACCCTTTTTTTTTTTTTTTAAGTGAAATATCCCTTTAAGGAGCAAACTGAAGCAGTGAGGCTTCCTTTCAGTTGAACAGAGCGACAGAGACCACTGGCGCTACCAGGAGCAATAAGAGGCTAACAGCAGTGCTTGCAGCGCCGTTGCACAAGTCACCCTCACAGCAGCCCATTTGAGATGACACGCCTGGAATCATGCCTGGAGTGTCAATGTCCGACGACACACACAGGCTCTTGGAGACGCAGCCCTTCATGATAATCTCATTGCCTCCGACTACCACTGTGAACAGAAATAAAACATATGTGCTTAAATGCTCCAAGTCTAACAGAAAACAATGTCACTCTCTTCGGAGCTGAAGAACGTGACATATTTGGGTGGACTGAAGCTGTATAGACCATAGACAGGGGGTCCGGGACCCCTAGGAGTTAATACAGAGAGGGGCGCCAAATGTTTGTCTGTATATAACATAATATTATTATTATTATTATTTTTAACATAAACCACTTTAACCCTCGCATCCCTATTCTGAGGGGAACATTAGCTGAAAATAGCAGATCTACAAGCCCACAACACCTTGCGCTGCGAGGCGTTGTAGAGCTTGTAAATCGTCTATTTTCGGCAAATTGGTTTGATGTAGATGGAGAAAAGAGCAGACCAAGTACAGAGCCAACGGTCAATTTACTAAGTATTGAGGGTTTAAGCGGTTAAATGCAGTGGTGGAAAAAGTACTCAAATGTTTTACTTGAGTAGAAGTATCAATACTGCAATGTAGAAATACTCTGTTACAAGTAAAAGTCCGGAATTCAAACTTTACATGAGTAAAAGTATTGGTATCAAAATGTACTTAAAATACCAAAAGTTTTCAAATGTATAAAAATCTTTTGAAAATAGCAGATCTGCAAGCTCAAAATGCGTCGCATCGCGACGTATTTTGAGCTTATAGGCAACTGTAGATCGGCCGAAATGTATATAGGGCTGCAGTGGTTAATGTATGTTTTGTAATAGTAATAACAATCTACAACCAATCTAGTAACTATTACTAAAGTTGTCAAATAATTGTAGTGTAGTAAAAGTACAATATTTGCCTCTGAGATGTAGTGGAGTAGAAGTACTGAAAATTGAAAATACCACAAAATTGTACTTAACACATCGGGTGCCGAACACGGTCTGAACCGTGTTTTCACAGAGTGGCGCTTTGGTGCCGGACACGGTCTGAACCGTGTTTGGTGTCTTTTTAGTTTTTTTAGTTTTTTTCCACACGGGAGGGGCTGGAGCAGCTCTGGAATCACCCGTGGTGATTCTGAGAAGGATAGGCCAGATGGATCATCGTGTCAAAAAACATGGCGCCCATCCGCTTCTCCTTCTCTAAAACCCCTATAACTCCGAAACTTTTTACGCTGGGGAAAACGACTCATTTTGTATGCACGATCGCTCCGCCATTGTTACTCGCGTAAGAGATGTTATCGTTCCAGCCCAGCCCAAGCATACCTCCAAAATGGAGGTATGCTTTTTTTCACATGGAATGCACGTCGTGGAGTCTACAGCTTAAACAGCGCTGCGCAGCTTAACGGTGAGATTTCTGGCACCGAACGTAATCTGTTATTATAAAATGCTGGCACCGATTGTGTTAAGTGCAGTACTTGAGTCAATTTACGTAGTTACTTTCCACCACTGGTTAAATGTCTGAAAATTCATTCATTCATTCTAACGTGAATCCAACATATTAATAGAAAAGATGATGTGTAAACAAAAAAATATGAACACTGATGAATATGTAGAGGGGGTCCCTGCTTCATCTCTCTCTCAGCTGAGGGGGTCCTTGGCCTGGAGAACATAAAAGACCCCTGCCATAGGCCGACGTATTACCTCTTGATGAGATGCAACGGTCCTCGTCCCCGGTACATGGTAGAATGTCGGAGCAGTCGTTTTTGCAAGTGAAGCACGTCTTACCATTGGGAGAAGGGCTGGTGGCAGGAGCTGTAAGTTTTACATTTTGGAAATTGATATTGATTTCTTCAACCTTTGAACCTCATGTACAACAAAATAACATGCACATATTCAAAAGATACCACCGAAGTGGAAAAAGCTGCGCTCCAGAAATAAGGGCAAGATGCGCATTCTTCTTTTTTTTTATTGAAAATACATACGTTTTGCAGAAAGGATTTAGAACAGTGGTTCTTAAAAATAGGTATTGGGAATAATTTTATAGTCTTTGGTATGACCCGGCCGGGGAATCGAACCCCTGACCTCCCAGTCTCAGGGCCGACACTCTAAACACACATGCACACACGCACAGTCGCACGCACGCACGCACGCACGCACGCACACACACACACACACACACACGCACACACACACGTACAAGCATTGAAATGTTGTTGGGACTTATAACGAAGAATATATTAAAGCAAGAAAATAGCCAATCTCACAACGGGTCGTGAAAGCGACACGTTGAGAGTTTGTAGTTCAGCTATTTTTTTCATTAATTCTTTATACAGCTTGAAGATATGTGCTAGTTTTGCATTTAAAAAAACATATATTTTAAATGGCCTTTGTTTATTGGGTTTTCCCATTCAATATCAAAAATGGTCACTATGCAGAAGATACATAATATCTTACTCCAGTGCAATCCATCCAATACAAAAAATGTCAATAAACAGATTGAATAACACACAAAAACACCATGAAATAAATACTTTTTAACAGTAATTTTCTCTTCTGGGAGTCCCTGGTACAGAATATTTTCAAACGGGCACCAAATACATATCAGTTTGGGGGGGAGACAGTACAGATGCTATAGGCTACTTACGTGTGGGGTGCTGGACATTACAGAGGGCAGTGGAGCAGCATTCGCTGCGCACAAGTGTCCTGGTGATTCCAACGTTCATGGAGCCATTAACACCACACCCAGCAGATGCCATGCACATCTTCATTTTAACATCCGTGTTCATACTGCCTGAAAACAAAACAAGAGATTAGCCTCAGCCAAAATAATGTCTTAATCCAGGGGTCTTCAACAAGGGATATCCACGCAGTGATATAGTCTGGCCACACGAGGCTAGGTCCTCAGAGTTAGGCTACTACAGGGGGGCTGCCAAATCTCTGTGTGATAGGAACTTAGTTTTACCTTAACCACTATTCTGAGGGGATCATGTCATTAGCCGAAAATAGCAGACCTACAAGCTCACACGCGAGGCGTTGTGAGCTTGTAGATCGGCTAAGAGCAGCAAAGAGGTTTGGGGTAGGGGGAAAAAAGAGCAGCCCCAGTACAAGTTTTCCAAGTATTGGGGGTTTAAGTGGTTAACTGCCTGAAAATACACATTAACATGAATCCAACACACAACGCTACACATTGACAGTATACTCAAACACATCTACTATGTTTAATATGCAACATGTGAATGAGATCTGTATGGGTACTCAAATAGACAGAAATAAGGCAATGACAAATGCTCAGGTTTGAAAGAATGAGTGATTATTATTTTAGTACTAAAACATGAGATAGATTTTTTTTTTTTTTTTTACAATTTCAATGCAGCAAAGAAATGCAACAATGGGCAACAGCCCTTGTCCATCTGCCAGGCCCTCTTTCTGGAGCAAGCTATTCACCTTATTCCTGGCCACGCCCACTGTGGGCCTGGTCATGCCCACTGTGGGCGCCGCCAGGTAGGGGAGTAGGGAAATGGGGAGCCCCATATCATTGAGTTTCCTGTTTACCAGTGTTGCCATGTCTGCTTATAATAAGGAATTTGGGGCATTTTTAAAGTGTAGTTACTTAATTAGGCTTGCTTTCTAATGTTTTTTAAACCAGTGGTTCCCAAATTTTTTCATGTCAAGGACCCCCAGATTAATATGTATTCGTCCGCAGAGTCGCAGACCCCCATCTGAAAATATGTGGTGCCAGGGACCCCCATACAAGATTTGTGTTGTTAACTTTTTCCCCCAATATTTTTTGAAAATAGCAGATCTACAAGCTCACAACGTGTTGTCATATGACACATTGTAAGCTTGTTGATCTGCTATTTTCAAATAGCTGAAAGTGGTAAAACTGTTGCCTCTTTTGGGCTTGTTTTCATAGACCAGGCTGCTTGTTTCTCTTGCAAAATCTGGCAACACACTGATTACCTGCATTACACCTGCAGTAGCCTACTAGGGAGGAAGTGAACAGATATTGAACTAGAAAAAGTGCTCCTCGGAGCACAGGTCTCCGCCAGGTCAGGTAGGTTATTGTGGCCACCTGGTGGCGCTATAATAGGCCAATGTGAAAAGGGTGCCATTTCTTCCTCAGGCTAGTGGGAATGTGCGTGCATTCATGATTTGAGGCATTTTGTTGCAAAAATGTGTTTTGGTAAATTAGACCTGCTGGTGGCGCTATAACAGGCCAATATGAAAAGGGTGGCATTTCTTCCTCGGCCTAGTGGGAATATGCGTGCAAGTTTTCACTGAAATCGCACGCTGTGTTCATGATTTGAGACATTTTGTTCAAAACGGACCAATCTTGCAAACTTTGGAAGCCAACCTTAGCCCTATCTGGATGGAATATGAAATATCGGACAGATCCGTCTTGATCACATGACTATAGAGATACTGTGTACCGATTTGCGTGATGTTTGGATAAAATCTGTAGGAGTAAATGTGTTTTGCACAAATCTGCCTCCTGGTGGCACTATAACAGGCCCATGTGAAAATTTTGGGGCAGAGGTTCTGAATTGGCATCCACGGAGTGTGCGTGTGCAGTTTCGCAGCGACCGGGCCAACGGTGCCAGAGATTAGCTGGTAACACACGGACAGCACAGGACACACGGACGGACACACGGACGGACGGACGGATGGACGGATGGACGGACAGGGGGTAAAACATACTCTCTCGCCATGCCTTTCGGCCTGGCGGAGACAATGAAGCAGCACACAGAGAAAAACTCAATGGTGCCCCCTCTAAGAGGCAATGGCGGCACCCTGGAGAAGGCCATATTTATCTAAATATGTAGATAATTTGTTTGTTTTCTTTGATTGATCTCTCTTCCCCCTTGCCCTCCCCCCTCTGCTTCTTCCCTGTCTTTTTTCTATGGAAATGACAAAAAAGTGGTCGAGTATGGGTTGGGTGTGGGTCCTTGTACTCCTACTAGGAGTCGGACTAACGTTAACCACTGAACGTTATCATTATCCGTGGCTACGTTAACATTAGGTCTGGCTGCAACATGTTTAGCATTGAGGTGATATGTAAATTCTTTGTTGAACAATCTGCACACAACCGTGTTTTTATCCACGCTTCCATCAGAGTTTTTTTAATCAAATTTTCCCATCCACTGGGCCAAGCAAAGCAGTCTGATCGGCTTCTTCTCTCATTGCGTGCACTGGGGTTTGTTGTCTGTTGGTTGGTGCACTGGTATGATCGGTACGACTGAAACTCGTCCAGTGGCTACTTGTTGTCAATTAGTTGTACGAGCTCTTGTCTTATTGGATCTTGTTTATTCGATACACTTAATTGTTTTAGTTCTTGGCTCATTTGATTTTCCTACTTTGTCCCATCTGTTTATGAAAGTAGGTAGCTGATATATTGCACTTTTACCTTAGCGCTAGGTATACTCTTAGTTGCTTGTTTTAGAAGAGAATGCACTTAATACTTCTGGTGATTAGTAGTTTCGTTCCCTATCTATGTTGAATGCACTTATTGTAAGTCGCTTTGGACAAAAGCGTCTGCTAAATGACTGTAATGTAATGTAATGTAATTTAATGTAATGTGAGAAAGGTTCCGTGGTGGAGGATTTAGAGGGCGTTTTTAGAATCGGCCTGAGGTCTAAATGGGTTAAGAATCCATTTTCCAACATAACCACACTAGCTGTGGTTAGAAGGACATAAGCATACATAAGTTAGAGTTCTCTAAATGAAATACACACAACTCACTTTAGATATTCAGAATTCCTTAACAAACACAAATGTATACAATATGTAGTCTCTCTCTCTCTCTCTCTCTCTCTCTCTCTCTCTCTCTCTCTCTCTCTCTCTCTCTCTCTCTCTCTCTCTCAGCTAGGGGGTCCTTGGCCTGAAAAACGTTGAAGACCCCTGAAGCATACTAGAAAGTGGTAGAGCTTTCTTTGCCTCACAAGAATGAAATACAGAGGTTAATACCTCTATCACCCACATATGTCCGGACTGTTGTCGCGCTGCATTGCGCGAATGCAGGACAGTCTTGCTGGGTTTCATTTAAGGGTCCCTCCGGGTCCGGGATGCTCTCGTAACATTTCAAGGCAGAGGCTACAACATGGTATAGACAACAGGAGGTAGAAAGTAACTAAGTACATCTACTTAAGTACAATTTTTTACTCAACTGGAGCATTTTAAATTTGTTATGCTTTTACTTCTACTCCACTACATCTCAGAGGCACATTTTGTACTTTTACTCCACTACAATTATTTGAAAATTAGTTATTAGCCTACTAGTCACTTTGCAGATATAAATTATTATATCATAAAAAGATACATTAACCACCTTGTCGATTTTTTGCCAGACCCAAGGGGTCGGGCTTACATGAGGCTTTGTATCTGTTTTCTCCATACATGGGCATGGTCACGTTGTCCCCCGGCCCCAGCCAAAAAAAGTCTGTCCCCCTTTCGTCCCCTTTCGTCACGAACTATTCATGACATCATTATTATGTCACAAGTATGTAATTAAGTAACATACTAGGACTTCATTCTGGGTCTGGCAGAACCAGGTCTCCGTCTTGTTTACATTGCTTTGAAAATAGCCAATCTACAAGCTCACAACGCGTCGCATCGTGAGCTTGTAGATCTGATATTTTCAAAAATGTTTGTACTTTTAATTTTGGTACTTTAAGTATATTTTGATGCCAATACTTTTGTACTTTTGCTCAAGTAACATTTTGAACACAGGCCTTTTACTTGTAACAGAGTATTTCTACATTGTGGTATTGTAGTGTGACCATTCTGAGTTAGATTTCATTCCCCTTTTAAACACTGTAGCTCACATTATAATACAGACGGTTCATGTGGGGTGGGGGTCAGTGATAGCCTCCACCTGTTGACCAAGCTCTTTGAACATTGGCTGACATGATTAGCAGCTGAATGCCAGGAACCCAGACCTGGCGTCTCCAGGTTAAACAATGGAGATGTCACCCCAGGGCAGAGTCCCTGAATAGCATATGCTAGCCAGGCTGGATCTGAGTCAACAACACATTCTTATTCTGACTTTAGCGAAATAACTTCTATCTGATTTTACTTGCATACTGTCATAAGCAATAAGCAAAAAGGGCCAATATACCACAGTTGTTCAATCGAAAATGTGGGCAACGATACAGCTTTTAATAGGTCTACGAAGAGGGTGTGGTGTCTGGACGGTGTGTGTGTGTGTGTGTGTGTGTGTGTGTGTGTGTGTGTGTGTGTGTGTGTGTGTGTGTGTGTGTGTGTGTGTGTGTGTGTGAGTGTTAATGGCCGGGTTTCCCAAACGAATTTGAGCTTGTGCGTAGCCTAGAAGCTGCGTAAGAGCCTCCACGCACCTGCGCAGTAGCAACCCCGCCACGCACTATCTTCGTTAGTAGCAGCTGTGTGTGCCCTGCGTGCCATCTAAACTGGCTTCAGGAGATACCATCGTCGTAGGTTCTCGTTACGTGTGTGCTAAAACTACATTCGCGAGACAGCATGCACGTAAAGACCTCCTGGACGAAGCCTACGTAAAGCCTACATGAACTACCTAGTGCTGTCCTACGCTACACAGCAGTTTAAACACCCTTTGCGAAAGTGAAATGGATCATAAAAATACCAGAGCCAACTGTCAGATGTCCTGAAGCAGTCCACTCCAAATACAACTTTTGAATAATATATTTATGAATTAAATTACAGCGGTGAGGTGACATCTGCAAGGTAAATAAAACACTAAAGTGTCCCCATTATGCAAGTAAATTAAATATACTTAAAATACCAAAAGTAAAGGAATGCAGAATGTCCCATTTCCCAAATTGAATATGTATTAAAATCTTTTGAAAATTGCAGATCTACAAGCTTGTGAAGCGTTGTGAGCTTGTAGATCTGCTAGTTTCAAAAGATTTTTTAACCATTCATAAACATGGCGAGCGCAACAGCTGTCACTTTGTGAGAGGAACTGGGGACTTTCATCATAACGTTTAACTATAAAACTTCGAAATTAAGGAAACATGTTTAGCTCAGCATCATTTATATACCTTTAGTTAACTTGGCATATGCTTAATATTTTTATCAGACGATCGGATCATCCGTGAGAGTACAATTTGTAAACTTCGGGTTCATGCATAGAGGACGAAGCAGCGTAGCCCTGGGGCCTGTTCCTCAAAAGGTGAATTAAAAAAGCCTGGCCTTAAGCCAAATCCAGGCTTGACAAAGTCGGGTCCGAAAAGCCTCGTTTATTCCGTTCCTCAGACGCCAAGCCAGGCTGAAAAGGAGCAACTTTGTCGAGCTAGGCTATGTCAAGCCAGGCTGTGTCCAGCCAGGATAATGAAGCCAGGCTGAATGGGCGGCGATTCGCCGGCGACGTATTTCTATAAAAGACCATGAACTCGAGCGCAGATTCCTTGAACTTGACCAATCATGGCAGCGGGGAACAAAACTCGAGCAGCGTTTTTCTCTGTGGCCGAACAGCAGCAGCTCATGCAAGCATATGAGGAAGTGAAACATGTTATCAACAGAAAAGGA